>NW_006921886.1:3934798-3940962 GCF_000298275.1 Orycteropus afer afer
GCAGGCAGCTGTTGACTACTGAGGCTGACACATCGAAGGTCAATAAGTAAAAGGGTCCTAATGTTACCAAATAACATGGCAGGCCACTAATTCAAGTCCAGAAGATGTCCCAAGATCAGGCAGGGCAGGGCAGGCTGTTGAAAAATGACTTGGCTATATGCAGGGTTCAAGCATGCCAAAAAGCCAGAGACCTTCCTCAAACTTGCTTCTTATACATACTGGAAACAGCCCACATCCATAAAGCAGCTACTCAGATGTTCCAGTAGAGTCCACCATGGACTTAATTACCAATCTCACCATGGAGAATAATTACCTCCAGCTACTCAGCCCCTCAAAATCAGGCCCAGGCAAGTTGACAAATAACCTTAATTACCACATATTGGGAGCTCTGATAGCACAGTGCCTAAGGCACTTGACTGCTAACCAGAGGGCTGGCAGTTCAAACCCAGCAGCCACTCCTCAGAAGGAAGGTTGGACAATCTACTTCTGTAGTGATATTGCCTTGGAAACCCAAGGAGGAGTCACTATGAGTCGGGGCCAACTTGATGGCACATAACAACAACAACACTGCATATAGACTATGGCTGTTTTTGCTCTATGAGATAGAAGTTGAGTTATGACAGAAACTGTATGGCTAACAAGCCTAGAATATTTGCTTTCTGGCCCTTTAAGAAAAAGTTTGGTGACATTGCTATAGCTATTGTTATGCTTTAGTGAGAAATCAAGGCTCCTTTCCATACACAGTACCAGTCATCTCTTCATTCCACCCAATAGTTAGGACTCGTCCCAATCAGAAACAAAATGGATTCCTCAGAAAGAGCAATGTGCCATGGTTCTAGAGAGTAGAAACTGGGGAGGAATGAACAAAGGAATTAAAATCTGAGGTATTTACAGAATGAATTTATGGGTTTGTTGTTTTCGGTTTCTCTCCTTTTATGTCAGTGTTTTATAGAGGTACAAACTCTCCACTTCCTTGAGAAAATGTTTCTTTTTTTCACTACTTCTGAAAGATAACTGGGAATTAGGATGGGGTTCAGATTCTAGGAGTACGTGGGTAGATGTATTAATGTGAAAAGATAATAAACTTAGTAGATGTTTAGGGAAAATCAAATGTAATGACCTGACACATTTTTATGTAGGCCGGACACACAATATACATACATAAATATTTTTGCTGAGATATTATCCATCCTGGCTCACTGGAGTTTAGGATTATATTTAAAATCTCTAGGTTAATCTTTAGTAATAAATTATGTATGTTTAAAGTATGTGTCATTCCACTGGACATATGTTATGCTGGTAGCCTTTTTATTAAGTATTTAAAATTCCCAGTCAATTTTCTCACTCTCCACCAAACTAACAATGATATTATTACTATTATTATTACAGTCCCTAACTTCAAATGGGAGCTCTGGTGGTGTAGTGCGTAAGGCATATGACCGCTAATCAGAAGTCTGGTGGTTCAAACCCACCAGCCACACATTGGAAGGAAGATTGGGCAATCTACTTCTATAGAGATACCACCTTGGAAACACAAAGAGGGGTCGCTATGAGTTGAATCGACTCCACAGCACTGAATTTTGTTGTTTTTTTTTAACCTCAAATCATTCCTAGACTGTTGATGAAAACATAAATTCAAACAATAAACCATAATGAAATGTAGTAAGTGAGGATTTGATTCACAGGGAAGTTTACATTTCTCAATGACTTGATGGAGCTGGGTTCTATAGGCTACATTGTCAAATATTCAGAAATCTTGACAGCTGGTTGTTAAGCCATTGTTTTTAGTGGTTGTTGAGTCAATTCCCACTCAAGGTGAGCATGGGAATGGGTTCAGAGTAGAATTGCTCCATAGGATTTTTAAGGATCTACACTTTTGGGAAAGAGGTCTAGTGGAGTGTTTTTTTTTTTTACCTTTGGGAATCAGATAACCAGTTTTTGAGTGGGTTTAAATCACCAGCCTTTTGGCTAGAAGTCAAGTGAGTAACCATTTACACCATCCAAAGACTCTGAAATTGGTCACAGTGGGCATGTTTGCACCATGAAAACTGGCAAATGATACAATTCAGGATTTTTTATCTGGAGAGGTGATTTACTAGCACGCTACTCAAGTTGAGATAGACAAAGGATGGTGGGGACAAAGTTATGGCAAATAAAGGAGACAAAAGAAAGGTGTTAAATGTGCAAGTATAAGAGTAGAGATAGAGGTTGAGGTCAGTCTTGTAAATCTTAATTTACATGTATTCCATCAGCACGGAGTCTAGGCCTTTGATCAGAGTGGTGATGACTTAATTAAAAGTTTTAATTTTAGCTACACTTATTACAAATAGAATACATAAAACATGTCTTCAGAAACATTAAAAAAAAGGTCACTGGAAGCCTCAAGAGTATAAAGAAACTAATGATAACATTTTGGATTATTTCCTTCCAGTTTTGTTGATTCGTTTTTCCTGTTTGTGGGGGAAAAAAATCTATTTTTCCCCTAAATTAATCATATTCAAACATGCTCATTTTGCTGTTCTGCCTTTTCATACTTGCCACAATATTTTAAATAATTTAAGTTATTACACACAAATGACTGACTGATGTTAAATTGAAATATACTCATTTCATAGTAAAGCATTTTAGTTACTTTAAATTTTGACATTAGAAATAATTCTAAAGTAAATACCTTAATTTTTTTAAAAGAAAGATTATATCTTTAGGTGTGGTTAGCATAAGTGAACTTGTTGTGTTCAACAATATAAGTGCCTTTGAAGCTTAACAGGGCAGCTGTGTGCCCAATATCACTGGATTGGCCTTCATTGTAACAGAATTGACCAGACAATTCAAGGGAATGATTGATATGATTCATTCTTTCTGTGAATTGCCCTATTTTCTAATCAGTGATTTTAGAATTATGTGGATACAATTAAAGTAATTTAGTTTCTCTGTAGTTTGTAGTCAGGCCTAATCACATAACGTTAAGCAGAGGCATACGAAGAATTGGGGTGTCACTTATATAATATGAAAGATGCTGAATTGGCTAATTGTAAAAATAGGCGTTTTATAATTTACCAAGATATGAATGCCTGCCTCAGTTCTGGCTCCCTCTTACCTCTCTGTAAAACAAACAAACAAACTCCAAACCAAAGAATAGAGTATTAATGGAGAAAATTGAGATCAAGATACCACAGAAATGGATGATGGGGAAAAGATC
Organism: Orycteropus afer afer; assembly: GCF_000298275.1. Taxonomy (NCBI): domain Eukaryota; kingdom Metazoa; phylum Chordata; class Mammalia; order Tubulidentata; family Orycteropodidae; genus Orycteropus; species Orycteropus afer. The sequence continues at coordinate 3,937,998 of NW_006921886.1, forward strand.
ATTTTAATTCAATTTAGCAAACATTTGTCAAGCACTAAACAATGTCATGTCACAGTGCTCAGCATTTGCAAACACCATTGAGTAAATATTATTAGGGAGAGATACATATGAAGAAGAATTATAATAACATAAAGGCAGCACAAGAAAATTGGTTCTGTGTTAGGGTTAGGGAAGACCTCAGAGAGAAGAACCTTACACAGTTGAAAGATTCACAGGAATCTTTCAGAGGTTAGACATATTAGAAGACGGGGTGGGGGAGTGGGAGTGGCAAGGCAGTTTAGCAATGTGAAAGACTGTGGTGTATTAGGGAAATTAAAAGTAGTTGTAAGAAGGATAAAGTTCAGAGTTAAAAATAGACCAAGACCAGACCATGTTGAACAATGAGAGTTTGAAAGAACTCATAGGTTAAATTTTCCGATGCAACACACCTCTGGAAAATAATTCTTCAACAGCTTTTTCAATTTCTTCCATTGTTATTGGTCTCTTAAATTTTCCTATTTCTTTTATGTATTTTAAAATATTTCTTCAGTTAAATTTATTGTTCTTTCATGTTAATTTTCTTAAAATTTATATTTTTATAGAATAGCTACATTTTTAAATGTTGTTGTTGTTAGGTGCCATCAAGCCATCTCCAACTCATAGCGACCCTGTGCACAGCAGAACTAAACACTGCCTGGTCCCGCACCAGCTCCACAATCCTTGCTATACTTGAGCCCATCACTGCAGCCACTGTGTTGATCCATCTCGTTGAGGGCCTTGCCTTCTTTCATCGACCCTCCACCTTATCAAGCATGACATCCTTCTCCAGGGAATGGCCCCTTCTGACAACATGACTGAAATAAATGAGATGAAGTATGGCCGTTCTCACTTCCAAGGAGCATTCTGGCTGCACTTCCTTCAGGACAGGTTTGTTAGGTCTTTTAGCAGTCTATGGTAGTTTCAGCATTCTTCACCAGCATCACAACTCAAAAGCATCAACTCTTCTTCGGTCTTCCTTATCCATTGTCCAGCTCTCACATGCATATGAGGCAATTGAAAATACCACGGCTTGTGTCAGGCACACTTTAGTCCTCAAGGAGATATCTTTGCTCTTCAGCACTTGAAAGAGGTACTTTGCAGCCAATTTGCCCAGTGCTATATGTCATCTGATGTCCTGACTGCTGCTTCCATTGGTGTTGATTGTAGAATCAAGCAATGTGAAGTCTTTGACAACTTCAATCTTTTTTTCCATTTATTGTGATGCTACTTATAGGTCCAGTTGTGCAGATTTTTGTTTTCTTTATATTGAGATGTAATCCATTCTGCTGACTGTATTCTTCAATCTTCATCAGTAAGTGCTTCAAGTCATCCTCACTTTCAACAAGCAAAGTTGTGTCATCAGCATATCGTAGGTTGTTGATGATTCTTCTCCAACCCTGATGCCACATTCTTCTTCATATAGCACAGCTTCTCGGATTATTTGCTCAACATACAGATTGAATAAGTATGGAGAAAGGACACAACTTTGATGCATTCTCTTCTTGATTTTAAACCATGAAGTGGCCCCTTGTTCTGTTTGAATGACAGCCGCCTGATCTATGTGCAAGTTCTTCATGAGTAAAATTAAGTGTTCTGGAATTCCCATTCTTGTCCATGTTACCCATAATTTGTTATGATCCACATAATAAAACACTTTTGCATAGTCAATAAGACACAAGTGAACATCTTTCTGGTACTCTTTGCTTTGAGCTAAGATCCATCTGACATCAGCAATGATATCCCTTGTTCCACATCCTCTTCTGAATCCAGCTTGCATTTCTGGAAGTTCTCCATCAATATATGGCTGCAACCATTTTTGAATTATCTTCAGTAAGATTTTACTTACATGTGATATTAATGATATTCTTTGATAATTACTACTTTCTATGGGATCACCTTTCTTTGGAATGGGTAAAAATATGGATCTCTTCCAGTCAGTTGGCCAGGTAGCTGTCTTCCAAATCTCTTGGCACAGCCAAGTGAGTGCCTCCAGATGTTAAAACATCTCAGTGGGTATCCCATCAATTCCTGGAGCCTTGTTCTCCATGAATTCCTTCAGTGCAGCTTCGACTTCTTCCTTCAATACCATTAGTTCTCGATCATATACCACCTCCTGAAATGGATGAAGACTGACCAGGTTTTTTGGTACAGTGACTCTGTATTCCTTCCATCTTCTTTTCATGTGTCCTGCATCATTTAGTATTTTGCCTATAGAAACTTTCACTATTGCAACTCAAAGTTTAATTTTTCCTCAGTTCTTCCAGCTTAATAAATGCTGAGTATGTTCTTCCCTTTTGGTTTTCTAACTCCAGGTCTTTGCACATTTCTTTATAGTCATTGGCTTTGTCTGCTTTAGCTGCTCTTTGAAATCTTCTGTTCAGCTCTTTTATCTTGTCAATTCCTCCATTTGCTTTAGCTACTCTCCACTCAGGGGCAAGTTTCAGAGTCTCTTCTGACACCCATTTTGATCTTTTCTTCTTTCTCATCTTTTTAATAACCTCTTGCTTTCTTCATGGATGATGTTCTTGATGTCATCCCACAATGCCTCTGGTTTTTAGTCATTGGTGTTCAATACATCAAATCTATTCTTTAAATGGTCTCTAAATTCAGGAGGGATATTATCAAGGTCATATTTTGGATCTTGTGGGCTTGTTTTAATTGTCTTCAACTTCAACTTGAATATGCATATCAGCAGTTGAGCTCCTGGCCTTGCTTTGGCCGAAGATATCGAACTTCTCCATTGCCTCTTAACACAGATATAGTCATTCTGATTCCTGTATACTCCATTTGACAAAGTCCATGTGTATAGCCACCATTTGTGTTGTTGAAAAAAGTTATTTGCAATGAATAAGTCATTGGTCTTGCAAAATTCTATCATGAGATCTCCAGCGTTATTTCTGTCACCAAGGCCAAATTTTCCAACTACCAATGATTCTTCTTTGTTTCC
>NW_006921886.1:3942223-3947222 GCF_000298275.1 Orycteropus afer afer
TTTTCTCTAATTTTTATTAAGATATTTTGGATTTGTTTGTTGTTTTTATTTCTAATTAATTACTTTCTGTTCTTTACTTTGTTATTACATTCCTTTTGCTCTACTTGTATTTACTTTTCATCTCCAATTTTTGAACCTAATATAGAATTCTTTGATTTTCTTTCTTATTTAATAATTAACAACTTACTAAGAATTTCCCTCTAAATGTAGCTTTTGCTATAATACAGACATAGATAATAATATATGCTATGATTTCTATTAGTCTCTAATCTCAAATCTTATTCTTAATTTCTTCTTTGATCTAATAATTAGAAAAATATTTTTAAATCATCGCTATAAACTTACTTCAGTTTTTGCTATTAATATCTAGTTGTCACTGTGATCATAAACATGATGTACACAATTGGCATTTATTGAATTTATTATGGTTTTCTTTGTAGCCTAGTTATAGGGTATCTCATCCTTTTCTTTTGACAGTAAACATCATACAGTGAAACATTTTTCTGGGAGCATTCCACATTTTTATTTTTATTTTCCAAAGTTTTGCTGCAAACATTGGAGTTTTAAGAGAATTCCCAGGATGGTACACACCTTTCTCACAGGTTCTGTTGTTGATAATTGCTGTCAAATTGGCTTCCATGCCCAACAGAAAGGGACCATTATCATCCATAGGGTTTTCATTGATTGATTTTTAAAAGTAGATCATCTGACCTTTCTTCCTAGACTGTCTTAGTCTTGAAGTTCTGCTGAAATCTGTTCAGCATCACAATAACACACAAGCCTCCACTGACTGATGAGGGGTAGCTGCACTTGAGATGCATTGGTTAGGAATTGAACCCAGGTCTCCCACATGGGAAGTGAAAATTCTACCTCTGAACTACCCCTATCCTATTCTCAAAAGTGTAATCCTGATTAAAGTATAATATATAAAGAAATAAGTAATTATTTTTTTGAAGTTTGAGAAGGTTTATTCTCTTTAATTCATAACTATTAATTCAATCTTACACACTAAACTATACAAATCGTATATTTTTCTTACTCTTTTTCAATAGCTTGGTTTGTTCTCCTAAATTCAGGAAGTGACCATTCTTTGGCTCTAGAACCAAAGGCTTCTTTGCACAAATCTTATTGCTGTTGTTGTTAGATGTTGTCCAGTAGGTTCTGAGTTATAACAACCCTATGTCTAACAGAATGAAACACCACTTGGATCCTGTGCCATCCTCACAATTGTTGATATGCTCGATGCCATTGCAGTCACTGTGTCAATCCAATCCATCTTGCTGAGGACCTTCCCCTCTTTCACTGATAAGGTACTTGCCCAAGCATGATGTCCATCCTCAGGGACTCGTCCCTTTTGATGATATGTCCAAAGTGCATGAGACAGAGTCTCATCATCCTCATTTCTAAGTGAGGATTCTGGCTGTATATCTTCCAAGACAGATTTGTTGGTTCTTTTGGCAGTTCATGCTATATTTAATATTTTTGCCAACACCATAATTCAAATGCCTCAGTTTTTCTTCAGTCTTCCACAAGCCTTAGGATGTATTTTCTAATAATTATTTATCCAAGAATGTTGGACTTCCCAGTGAGCAGGGTTTCAGGCATTACCTTCACAACCTTTTTCAGGAGAACAATGTCTCAGTCAATGCTTCCCTTCATCTGGCTCTAATGGCTTTTGGGATTGAAGCTCCTGAATTGGACATATGGAGCAGGCTTTGACTGGCTTGAAAATTAGTCTTCGGCAGTTGGAAAACAGTCACATGTTTTTATGGTCTGCATAATTTTTGTGATCCAGAATTCAAGGTAGACAAGGAGGGTAAATCAAAGACTACTGCCACTCTGATTTGGAATTATCCTTGTTGTTCTGCATTTGCACATGTATTGTAAAGCAGGGTTTCTTAACAAGGACACTAGTAATGCCCTGGGCCAGATCATTCTTTGCTGTGAGGGGTTATCCTGTGATTTGTAGGATATTTAACAGCCTTCCCACTCTCTATCCACTAGATAACAGTACAAATCCCCTACAGTCAATTGTAACAAATGAAAATGTTTCCAGACATTGCCAAATGTACCCTGAGGAGCAAACTTGTCCCCCAGCACCACCCCATTGAAAAATATTGCTAGAGACATACTTCTAGATCCATACTAAATTATTTGAATTTTAAGACACTTTATCCAAAATTTAATATAATATTATTTTATCTGAATTTTATTGTACTATTGCCAATCATGAACTTGTTTATCTATCATCATAGGCATTTAGTAGAATGTTGAAAGGAATTGAATGAGGAATTACTTTTCTGCTGTATTTCCTTATTCATTTATTCACCAAATATTCATTTGTTGTTGTTGTTGCTATGTGCCATCAAGTCGTACCCGACTCATAGAGACCCCTCCTTGGGTTTCTGAGGCAATATCACTACGGAAGTAGATTGCCCCATCTTCCTTCCACGGAGTGGCTGGTGGGTTTGAACCGCCAGCCTTCTGGTTAGCAGTCAAGTGCCTTAGCCACTATGCTACCAGAGCTCCCAAATATTCATTTAGTATATAACATATATGCTATGATCTCTGTTTATTCCTGGAAATACAAACCGAGTAAGATGCTCTCCTTATTGTCATGGTGCTAACAGTTTTAATACTAGCCAATGCCAGTCCTTATCTTTTGGGACAACTTCTAAGATTGATAAAAATGATAGTGTTTGTCTTCATGAGATTGCTTACTTCTCTGGCTTCCTTAATAAACATGCTTGGTTTTCTTCCTACATCTTGATTACATCTTGATTGAATGTAGAACTTCTCAGTGTCTTTAAAATGCTAATGTCATTTACAAATTTCCAAAGGAGTAGTATAAAGCATGTGTTATCCTTCAATCTTATTTGATCCTGGAGCTCTATTTTCTCCGGAGTACCTCATGGAATTAGTATTCCAGGCATAAACTTTGGGAAATATTCATCTATCCATTTCTCTATCATCCTAGGATGGATGATACTGATGTTTTTCAATTTAATATTTTCAGTCCTGATATTTTAGAGCCCCAAAGACAAATAGCTAAATGCCTCCTTGACATCTCCAAATTAAAGTCTCATAAATGCCTCAAACTCTGTACTTCTGCCAAGGCATCCTTGACCTCAAAAATAGAGACTATAATATGTCTCTTTTCTCCATGCCTTTAACATTGTCCTGTCATAAGCCCTAATTATGTGCAGGTTAGTCATTTGCTGCAAATCCTCCACCCGTGCTAGACTGTGAAGACCAGATGCAAGGTCTAGGCCACTTCTTCACTCTTTTTCCAGAATTTGAAGAAAAAGTGGTACTCAGGAGCTGCTTTAAATTGAATTTAAATATAAACACCCTAGAAAACCACAATACTGTGAATATCTGTAAGAAAAGAATATGTTTTAGCTTCTTTCTTCACATATTGATATTGAAGTTCAGGAATAGATTTGATAATTCTAGAAAGTTAAGGTGAGATGTTGGAGAGGAGTACCAGCAAATGAAACAAGGACAGAGAAGCAGGGTGTTTGATCTACCAAAGGTAAGCTTTAATGAGTCGATAATTTTGAGTAATGTTAGCAGTGTTTTTGAAACATTTTGAGGCGTCTTTTCTTTTTGTTTTCTGCCAGTCTTAAGAATTTTGCAGGTTGGCCTAGGTCCAGTGTGATGATTAAACATTTGTTTCTTAAAAAGAAAATTGATTCTTTTGTTTTGTGTTGCTCAGTTCAAGGTTAAATCATGTGGGGATTTGGAAGGATGTACTTACATTTCATCTGGCTGGTGAGAACAATATGTTACTAGATAATCATTCCTTTGTAATAGCTCAAAAAAAAAGTAATAGTTTTTTTTTTTTTTTTTTTAATTAAAACTCCGCACAGTATTTCTGATTAAATCCAAGCAAGAATAAACACAAGGACTGGGTTTTTGGGAATCCACAAAATCTTCCTGCCACAATTTTTAGGTAGGTCCAGAAATTCCATTTCTGTCTCTTCCCTTTTGAGATGGTTATGTTGTGGGGACATTTATCTTTGAGTTCAGGCACAGTGAGACAGAGATGAAGAAGACAATCTGCCAAGATCTGGGAAACAATATTAAACAATCACCTTGAGGAAATTGCAAAGTAGTTACTACTTTATCAGGATTTCCAATTCCAGGTATCTTACTTTAGAACTTTTATATTACTTTGGTATCATTCATATAATGCTCCACTTCTGAAACTGCTAGATTCCACAGAAATCAGAAACTTTTTTGTGTGCAATGTATAAAAAGAAGACTGCAGATTACAATCTTTTGATTATAAAAATAAATAGGTTGACTTTGTTTTCTCAGCTATCAATACTGACTCGTTCTTTGTCAGGAAAAAGTGGATGTTAGTTTTCTATTCTTCTATGTCCTTGTGCGGAAAGAAGATGGGGCAATCTACTTCTGTAGTGATACTGCCTCGGAAACCCAAGGAGGGGTCAGTCGGTATGAGTCAGTCCCACTCGATGGCATATAACAACAACAGCAACATGTCCTTGTGGAAAAAAATAAAAAGGCCTCAAGGGATCAAACTTTATAGTTTAGTTATGTTGTTGTTGTTGTTGTGTGCCTTTGAGTCAGACTCGACTCATAGAGACCCCTCCTTGGGTTTCCAAGGCAGTATCATTATGGAAGCAGATTGCCCAACCTTCCTTCCGAGGAGTTATTTTTTTTTATCTTTTCTGTGTCTACAACTAGTATCCCACGTTCAGGTACAGCACCCAACACAGTGAGTTATTTCCCTATTTTATATATTGATTTTGACATATAGGCCACTATGCACTGTTGTTGTTGTTGTTATGTGCCATGGAGTCAGCCCTGACTCATAGCGACCCCTCCTTGGGTTTCTGAGGCAGTATCACTATAGAATTAGGATTGTCCAACCTTCCTTCTAAGGAGTAGCTGGTGGGTTTGAACCACCAGCCTTCTGGTTAGCAGTCAGGTGCCTTAGGCACTATAGGAAATATAATCTGACTCTTGTATT
>NW_006921886.1:3947442-3951483 GCF_000298275.1 Orycteropus afer afer
ATATCGCATGTATATGGCTTGAGATAATAGAAATTTATTTTCTCACATTTCTGAAAATTAAAAGTAAAAATCAATCTCTCAGCCATGTCAATTTGTTGGTAGTCGCAGCATTCCTTCGTTCTTGGCAATCTTCACATGGCATCTGTCTCCCCTAGTATGTGCTTGCTTCTGTGTCTAATCTGTTCTAATCCTCATGCTTAGTCTCCAAATGATTAGTTTCCAAATGTCAGGTTGTTATGTGAAAATCAGCCTTATGTGAAAATGGAGGATGACCACAACAAATCACAAATGTAGTATGACTACATTATTATATAATTGCCAGATGACATAACTGCCAAACCATTGAGAATCATGGCCCTGGCAAGTTAATATATAATCTTAGCCATCATAGCCAGTATTTCTCTTGCCTTGAAACTTGGGATGTGTTACTGCCAAATATACATAATTAATGTACAAAAGAGTCAGATAGTAGATTTTTTACCATTGTCATAAATGTGAAATATTGACTAACAAGATAGTCAATAATTGAGGAGTTGGTATATTTGGCTGAAGAGTAACCTCCAGAAATACTTCAGTTCCAAGTTCAAAGGGAATCTATCTTAGGGTGAATCTATCTTAGGTGATAGTCCAGAGGGTTTCTCTAGTCCCTGCCAGCCTGGTAGGTCTGGACTTTTTTAAGGACTTGAATTTGTCCTACACATTCCTCTCTTTCTGTCCAAGACCTTCTATTGTGTCTCTGGTCAGAACAGTCAGTAGTGTAGACACCATCTAGCTCTTCCTGTCTCAGGTTAGAACAGGCTGTGGTTTGTGTGGGCTATTTTTAGTCCTATGGGCTAGTTTCTTCTTTTGAATTTTTGGTTTCCTTCCTTCAGACACCCATTCTCTTTTGAACTTTCTTCTTTTTCTAGGTATCTGACATCTTCTTTTCCTAGATATTTCTTACTTCATTTTTGTATTCTATGTCACATCCTCAAATTCCTTCTTTTTTGATATTTAATTATTTTCTAACTTCAAACCTTTGTGATCTACTCATTGCCTTTCCATTGATACTTTATTTATCCCACATATTTCTGTGATGAGTATCATCTAACACACTCATTTCTCTTTGCTCCTTGATCAACATCTACGAAGTGCAGAGGTAGAAGAAGCACAAGACAAATAACATAGAAATGGGAAATTTATGTCTTGATTTTTTCCTTACATATTTCTGAATATGTGGATAATTGGATATTACTTGAATTATATTTGAAGGTTTTTGTTATTTAATTTTTATGTGCTCAGTGGCTCAATTAATCTATTTAAAGAACAGTTCTCTAAAAGAAGTAATGGGAAAAGGAAAGCTAGGAAATTATACATTATAGACCAAAAGGAGACTTAGAGGCAGGATCTGGAAAATGTAAGTAGGAGATCCTTGAAGAAACTTGCTTATGAGGAAAAAAGGAAGAAACAAGAAGAGGTGAGAGAGGGATTGATACCTAATGATGCATTTTTGGTTCTTGTGGTCGCTGAATCAGCCGCCTTTTTTTTTTTTAAAGTAGGAGCTGATAATGGCTATCTATTTAATAAAGTAGAAAATTTAGTTGAACAATATTGGAAACTCATAGAACCAACAAGCAGCAGCAGCCACATACTTGGCCAAAGAGTAAGAAGCGAGGCAGCACAAAGTCTCAATCCAAGCAGGACATTGATTGCCATGCCGCTGCCAGGTACCATACACAATGATACCACCATTGAGCACTTACTCCCGCCATGAATGAATTGTGACCATGCCTAGTAGCCAGAAGAAACTGTTTAATGTTGTGGGAGGAGTACCAAAACCAAACCAAACTCACTGCTGTGGCGTTGGATCCGACTCATAACGAGCATTCCTTGGGTTACTGAGGCGTAGATTCACTGAGGAAGTAGATTGCCCAACCTTCCTTCCGAGGACTGGTTGGTTGATTGGAACCGCCAGCCTTCTGGTTAGCAGTCAAATGCCTTAGGCACTATGCTTCCAGAGCTCTTGGTGTAGGTCCAAATTCTGACTCTGCCATTTATAAACTATGCCTGTGTCTCAGTTTCCAGTTAAATGAAAATAAAAATACTAATTACTTCATGTGGTTGTTCTGAAGATAAGTTAACATACCAGTGTCTGATAGAGAGTAGTTTCTTAATAAATATTAGCTACTTTCATTAGTATTTGTTAAAAATCTTTTTTGCCAGATTCAAATTTTGTAATTAGTATTGAGCCCTAGGTGCCAGGACTTAGGAGAAGGAAGATCCAGCCCCTTCCATTTTCACAGTGGAAAGCAGGTCACTGCTCCACACCAAAATGACTCACAAAGGGAGATGATTGTCCTCTGCATACCTTCTCCCACTTTGTAATAAATGTCCAGGGACTTGAGCTCACTCTAGCAACAGTTTTCACTCAAAGCCGTAATACCAACAGCTAACAACAGCTTTAGCTGAGAGACATCTATGCCCCTGTTACTCAGAAAACATTGAGGTGAAAAAACATGTAGATTTTCACTTGGGGAAAAAAAACAAAAACAGAACAAAACAAAAACTCAAAACCAAGTAATATTGAGTAAACTTTTTGATTTTCTTCTTTTATTTCTGTATTTTACTTCATTTTAAAATTTAAACGACTAGAATTATTTTCTTCAGCAAAAGTAAGACCTGTAAGATCCATCTTACTTTTATTAATTTACAAATACCCTGCTCTCCAAAATTTTACAGTCTTGGTTTTGACAGCCTGACAGTTGGATGTTGTTAGTGATGGAAGGTTTGTTATCTATTTTGTGGTTGCTGTTTATCAATTTTTTATTTTTCTAACGAGGCAAAAAAAAAAAAAAAAAATCTCACTGTTGTCGAATCAGTTCTGATTCGTTACCCCTCCCTGGGTTTCTAAGGCCGTATCTCTACAGAAGTAGATTGCCCAGCTTTCCTTCTGAGGAGTGGCTAGTGAGTTTGAACCGCCAGCCTTCTGGTTAGCAGTCAAATACCTTAGGCATTACATCACCAGACCTGGTAAGCAGTCAATATAAATATGGGTGTGCATTTTACTGCAGGTTACTGATTACATGCTGGAAATAATTTGATAAGTCATGGTTTATTTATTTTCCTTTTTTTCCCCCCTTAATTTCATCAAAATCTAGCATAGATAACAAAGATTTGGGAAAAAAATTAGCACTGGAGATGTAAAGTAACCATGAATTATCATTATTATTTTTAATACAAGGTTGTAGAAGTTCCCTTGTGCATTACTATAAACTTTATGGTAACTCTTGTTTAAGTTCATAGATTTATTAGAAGTTACTAATTGGATGTTCAGATCCAATGCTTTATTTTTCTAAGAATTTTGTCCACATTCCATTCACTATGAGAAACACATTTTCCTAACCCATCTACTTTAGCAGCAGGACTAAAAATGCCTTAGGAAAGGAAAGAGTGCTGAGAAGGACACTGCACAAAAGATTTCAGTTGGCACCTTGTTTAATAAGATATAGATTAAGATGGCCAGACATCCTTAATCATCTTTACCAGTTTCAATTCAATTTACTTCAGCACATAGTTTTTTAATGGTCAAAAAATTATAAGCTGTTAGACTGGACATAGCAGGGGATAAAGAGTTATGGTACACTCTTCCTAAATAGCTCAAAGCTTAGTTGGGGTTGGGAGAGACAATAAAACATGTACATATGTAACTGTTATATGAGGTAAGAGTAAAACAGGATTTTTAAAGAGCTATAAGTATAGTGCCATAATATGAAGAACCAAATAGGAGAAGATGTTATTCCTATAGGGCTTAGGTAATTATTAAGACTTCATGAAGGGAGATATTTTTAAAATGAATATTGAAAGAAATAAAGAGTTTTTGTTTTTGTTTTTTTATTGTTTTTTATTTTTTTAAATTTTATTTTGATTCGGGTGAAGATTTACAGAGTAAATTCACTTTTCATACAGTAGTTCACATATACTTTGTCTCATGTCATTGACCAAAATTTACAATGCAACAGCTCCCCTCCCACTTCCTCCCCATAGTTACCTCTTCCCAGTGTC
>NW_006921886.1:3960033-3961853 GCF_000298275.1 Orycteropus afer afer
GGTTCAAACCCACCAGCTACTCCTCAGAAGTAAGGTTGGGCAATTTATTTCCATAGTGATACTGCCTCAGAAACCCAAGGAGGGGTTGCTATGAGTCAGATCAAACTCAATGGCAGTGCTTTTGTTTTTTTGGAGTAGTATTTTAGAGAGACTACCTTGACAGTGATATATAAAATGAAGTTCAGACAAACCACTTGGCAGATCACATAGGAATCTAGGTATTTTTTACTGAGGTGGAATATAACAATGACTTAATATAAACCTTTTTTTAATCTGGACCCAACCTACTTATTTACCTGCTACTTATTGCTACACACTAGGACAAAAAATAGATTAGGAAATCCTACAATTTAAGAGCTAGACAAAGAATTATTGGGAAAAAATGTCTGGGAAGAAACACAAGGGAAAAAAATACTTAGAAAATGGGGAGAACTGTGAGCCTGACAGAATTCTGATACAAAACCTTGCAACATAGTAATAAAGAAAATGCTCCTTATGAACATAGACTCAAAAATTCTAAAAACAAAACAAAACAGAAACAGTAAATGATATTCAGTTATATATATAAAATGATCAAGTGAGGTTTATTCCAGGAATAGAAAGTTTGTCTAAAATTTGAAAATCAATTCAAGTAATTAGTCTCATTAACAGAATAAAGGTAAAAATCCATATGATCATCTCAACAGACACAGATAAATCTCTGATAAAATTCAAAACCCATTTATGATAGAAAGTTTCAGTAAACTAGAAATTGAAGGAAACTTCTTTGAGGAGCGCTGGTGGTATAGTGGTTAAGCCTTTGGCTGCTTACCAAAAGGTCAGTGGTTTGAACACACCATCCACTCCCTGGGAGAAAGATGAGGCAATCTCATTTCTAAAGATTGACAGCCTTCGAAACCCTATGGGGCAGGTCTACTCTGCCCTATAGGGTTGCTCGGAGTTGGAATCAACACAGTGGCAGTGGGTTTGGTTTCCAGGATAAAAGGAGACCTTGGGTTGTGCAAATATTCAGGACACTTGTCTGCTAACCGAAAAGTTGAAGGTTTGAGTCCCCTTAAAGTCACGCCAAAAAATAACCTGATCTTCCAAAAACCAGCCATTGAAAACCCCATGGAGAACAGCTCTACTCTGACACACATGGGTTGCCAGGAGATAGAATGGACTCAACAGCAACTGGTTGGTTTCAGAATCTCTGTTTTTCTCCTGATCTCTCTTTCTTCCTGTTCTGAAAATTCATTTAGATGCCTGCCATTGGCTGATCCTAGCAGAAGCCAGAGGGGAAGGGAGCCTGAGTAATGCAGTCTATTAGTGTATGATTCTAATTAATTACAACTAGAGTTAAGGTTTTCTCACTCCCATAAAAATCTTTCTCATCTTGGTTAATTCTGCATAGTTTATCTATATTGTGGCTCACCTTTCATATCATTCTCCTAAAATCATGTGAATGACTTCATATTGAACATTGTGTTAGATTAGTGTTCACTTTGTTCAGAGGGTTATTGATCATAGACATATGCCTGACAACCTGAATTACTTCTCTCCTCTGTCAGCTCTATCAGTACTTATTTATTTTAAAAATTGGATCAACAAGACTCTGATAAAAGTTGAAGATCTACTGCACAACTATATCATAAGGTTCTGGGGAGTGCAAAGATCCATGAAACTCAACTTAGCCTATGGGAAGGGTAAAGCAGGGGCCCAGACAGGAACTGCCTTAACTAGTGATGTTTAAGGAGCTCTGGTAGCATAGTGCCTAAGGCACTTGACTGCTAACCAGAAGGCTGGAGGTTCAAACCCACTAGCCACTCCTCAGAAGGAAG
>NW_006921886.1:3962845-3964188 GCF_000298275.1 Orycteropus afer afer
TACTCAGCTCCTCACAGCAGATTCCACATGGAGTTGATTACCGGTCTCATCACGGGGAATCACTGCATCCAGATGCCTAGCCATTTCAAACCTGGCCCAGCCAAGTTGACACACAACCTTAACTACCACAGGAGCAGTGGTTCTCACTTTAGTGTGTATTAGAATCTCTTTGAGGGCTTGTGGAAATATAGATTTTGGAATCCAAGCCCAGAGTCTTCATCAGTATGTCTGAAATAGGAATGGAGAATTCGAATTTCCAACAAATTGGCAGATGATGTTGATGATGTTGATCTGGAGACCACACATTGAGAAACTCCAATATAGGAAAGCTCTTTTGCTTTGGTTTCTGTACAACATTTTGTTCTTCTTGTAATGGCATCCATTCCCACCACCCAAACATCATAGGGAAATTTCTCCTTCCTTACCTAACCATATTCTGATTTTCTGCATATCTGTATAGGTGTGCATATAGGCATGGAGAAAGCCATCTATGTAGAAGATAATGAAATCAACACATAGAGAGACATTATGAACAAGGAAGAAAAGGAAGAGAGAAGAGAAAATGAAAACCATAGGGACATAATGATCTTTGAATCAGAAGATCTAGTCATCCTTAAAGCTGGCCCTGCCACTGCCCTTCCCAATTACTTGAACAATAAATTTCCTTCCTTTGTTAAGCTGGCTAGAACATATTTCTGTCACCGGGTAATGAAGAAAGTTCCAGTACACTTTTCTTTTATTTTTGTAAAAGATTTTTTGAGATTCTAGTTCTCAAATGTCATTTCTGGGTGAAGAAAGCAAGTTGGTAAATATTCTTTCTTTTAAAAACTTCTATTATATTCACATATTCCAAATCAAAATAAAATCAATGTAGTTCAAATTTTATTTGCATGCTTTAATTTGTGTTCTTATTGCTACAATTTTTGGTGTAGACTATGGCTGGTTCTAAGGCATTATATTGATCATGTCATCTTAATATACGTACCAATCTAGTTAGAAGCATAGATGTGGATAGAATTAGTCATGGAATATGTACTGGCATGGGTAGTCTTTAATAGTTTCTGCTCTGATGGTAGTGTTGTTATCGCTATTGATTTAGAGGGAGACATTCATGTCTCTATCTTGTAGCATTTTGCAGGTAGCACTGATTAACATGTATAACAGTTCTTACGATATTTTCTTGTAGTACAATGAAATTAGTAGGAGGAAGATTACCTGGGGCACATTAATTCATAGTGTAGAGAAAAAATTTAACCTATTTGCCCTCTTCATTCCTTCAACTGGATAGATAATAGGTTCCCATTAATAAAATTTAGCATTCTGGAATGCTGCATGTAATGTGA
>NW_006921886.1:3964543-3977280 GCF_000298275.1 Orycteropus afer afer
ATGATCTGAAAAAGTTTCTCCTACTCCTTATATCCTCGGAAGGAAGGTTGGGCAATCCTACTTCCGTAGTGATACTGCCTCGGAAACCCAAGGAGAGGTCGCTATGAGTCGGGGCCGACTCGACGGCAAATAACAGCAACAACAACAACTCCTTATATCACTGACTGTGTAGTACTGGTTACCTTCCTCTTTACCATTTGTGGTCTGTCCAATGTCTTAGTGATCATTGAAATAAAAATGAATGCTGAATATTTATCATGCCTGATAGAACATTTCTGAACCTAAGAAAAGTGGAATACTGCCTTTTCACAAAGTCTACTATTTCATTAACGAGGTAGGACTTGAATAATCTATTTTTATTGAATGAAAATAATAAATTACATTTCATTTATTCTAAAGACATCATTTTAAACACAAGCTTTGGAGGGAGAGGTCATTTTATATGTACAATGAAACAAACCAAGAGTTAGGTATAAATCCTGCAGCTGTTATTCTCTAGTTACTTTATTAAATTACAGATGCGTGAAGCTGTGCCGGACCTAGTTAATCTGTGCCTCTGGCTTCTTTTTAGAAGTGAGGACAGATAATACACATTTCCGTGATGTAGCATGAACAGGAACCTTATTTCATTTGTTAGCTTAGTAGAACTTGAACAGAGTTTGCTTTTTTTTGAAAAATAAAACAGAGTTCCCACTGAGCTAAACTCATTTTCTAGGATTCTACCATTGCCCTCGCCATATGTCCCAAAGCATTATTACAAAGACTTCCAACTGTTGAGGTTATTTCTGTTTCTAGGATGTAGATGCTAGATTTATTTTTAAAATTATCTATATGCAAGTTAGGTTTCCCTTTGAAAGAATTATCAGTATTGATGTAAAACAACTTTTAATCGACTAAGTTCTATTAGAGAAAAGGCTATGTATAGAAGAAGATGGGGGAAAGCTGGGAAGGTAGATTGGAAGCAGACTATGGGAGTTAGGCTAAAGCTTTTGGAATTAACTCGGGTACTGTGCTGGACCCCTTACAGCAGTTGGCCTGGATCTCTGGGTATCACTGCAAATTCAGGGGAAGGCAGAAACTTGAGCCATATATGAAGGTGTCTTTGAGGAATCTCCATTGCCAGCACTGCTATCAGGCCTCACCCCTGATGTGAGAGTGAGGGCTGCCTCCTCTTCAGCCAAAAGATTATTTCATTTCAGATCTAGTGTTTCCATTCAAAAGCATCGCTATTCATCGTCCTGCCAGCCACCCACAGATGTATGTAGAAATTGCTACTTAAAAGCAAAGCTCTCTTGCAGGAGGGCTCCCATAACTTCTTTCATAAATACAAAAAAAAAAAAGCAATATAATATGTGTTTTTCAGTATTACTCACATGCAAAATATGCTTGAAGAAAAGTGTAAGACTAATGAATAACAACATGGTTCTGAGTCAGAATACATTGGTTCAGTTCCATGCTCTGATACTTGCTGTGTGACCTTGGAAACTTATCTAATCTCTTTCAGCCTTTATAATATGAGGATAATGTGTGGACCTCATAGGGTTGTTTCAAGGAGTCAGTGAGTTAAAACCCATAAAGCATTTATAACACTGCTCAATGTATAGTAATGTCTCAACGAATTCCAGAAATATTTCTGTGTATTTTGAGTTAATGAGAGTATTAATCACATAGTATTGTTTACATATACATTTGTATATGTCTCTATATGTATAGGGAGCTCTGGTAGCATAGTGCCTAAGGCACTTGACTGCTAACCAGAAGGCTGGCGGTTCAAACCCACCAGCCACTCCTCAGAAGGAAGGGTGGGCAATCTACTTCCGTAGTGATACCGCCTCGGAAACCCAAGGAGGGGTTGCTAGGAGTCGGGGCCTACTTGACGGCACATAACAACAACAATGTATACCTGTATATGTATGTATACTTGTATATGTATATATACTAAAATATATACTTGTATGTGTATATCTATAAAATACAACATGTATCTACTAAAATGTGATGTTAATATTAAATGAGATAATATTTAATATTAAATGAGATATATATGTGTATAAACCAAAAAAACAAACGCACTCCCATCGAGTTGATTCTGACTCATAGCAACTGCCTTTGGGTTCTGAAGCAGTAAATCTTTATGGAAGTAGATTGCCCAGTTTTCCTTCTGTGTAGTGGCTGCTGGGTTTGACCTGCCAACCTTCTGGTTAGCAGTCAAATGCCTTAGGCACTTCACCACAAGAGCATGTATGTATGTATCTATAAATTTACTTCAAAGAAATGGGTCATGCAATTGAGGGGGCTGGCAGGTCCCAAATCTGTAGGTCAGGAGACAAAGTGAAGACTTCTGCTAGCTCACATTATGGCTGGAACTGAGGAGACCAACATCTGCAGGCCAGCTGTAAGGCTGGAGGCCTCTGTTGACTCACAGAATTGCAGTGGTTGGCAAATCCAAAATCTACAGGTCAGGTGGTAGGGCAGAGACTTCTGCAGACTTATATCTCAAGAACCAGTAGTCAGGTGACAGGAAGAGTCCATAGTGAGAAAAAGAATGAGCTTGTTATAGCATCCATTTATATACTGGAGGCAAGTCAATCCCAAGGAAACTCCCCTTTCAACTGATAGGCTGCTCACATCAGATTACAAATATGATTACACAGAGTCTGAAAACCATGGAGAATCAAAGCCTAACAAAGTTTACTCAGAGCATTAACCTTCAGAGGTGGACACCTGGATAAAATCAAAGTTCTATTTGGAAGGAGAGAGGAAGGCAGGGATTGATGTTACCTGGGCAACAATATGTATCTACTAAAATGTGTTTTTTATATTAAATGAGATAATGTAGTAAAATTTGTAGCATGGTATCCAGTTGCTGCACCAAAATGCTAATTCACTTTTCCTTTGTGCAAGTTCCTTGTTCATAAATGTTGATTAACGTGATTTATCTGCTATTGGTGAGAGATTACTCAAAACAATGAAGGTAGGGAAGGCAAGAGAGATTTTAAATGTATTAACCTAACTTAGGAGATTATTATAGTGGCTTAGACAAGCAGTGGAGCTCTGGTAGCATAGTGGCTAAGGCACTTGACTGCTAATTAGAAGTCTGGGGGTTCAAACCCACCAGCCACTCCCCGGAAGGAAGATGGGGCAATCTACTTCAGTAGTGATACTACCTTGGAAACCCAAGAAGGGGTTGCTATGAGTCAGGTACGAATCGATGGCACATAACAACAACAACAACAACAGACAAGCAGTAAAAAGAATCCTGAACTATGATGGTAAAAATTAAGTTGGAAGATAGTGATAAATGTGAAAATATTATGGAGTTGGGGTTTTTAGGATTGGTTGATCAATAGGTGGTGAGAGACGAAGAAAAAGTCAACTGTACCTCCAAGTTTTTGAATGTAGGTGCCAGGAAGAATGTCAGTATATTTAGTATATAGTTAAAAAAAGCTGATTTGGGGAAAGTAGGATGAATTTAGTTTGTGAGAGAACCAGGAAAGAGTAGAATCTATGGTTCCTAAAAAGCCAGGGCCTAGTGCTGGAAGAGGGAACAAAACAACCTCACAGAAGTCTAAAGATCGAAGGGCAGAGGACACTTTCAGGGGCCCAGGGAGGAAGTTCAAGTTTATTATCTCTGCATATTGTATCTGGACAGATGGACCTTCAGTGGATTCAGTTTCTTGAGAAAAGTAGTCAGAGTGACTCCATATGCACAAAACAGCACAGAAAAGTAAAAGGGCTGTGGGAAGGTCAACTGTGGTCCCTTCAACCTCTGAGTGAAACAGGAAAAACAGGGTCATTCCAAAAAAGAATTGCAGGAGTTAACCAAAGGGAGTGGGCCACAGAACAGGGATGACTCAGGATTCTGGCATGGAGAGATGATGGCCTGGGACAGAAGTGTCTACTATCCCAAATGGTTCCTGGATCCCTTCTTATGCCCACCCCACTTCTAAATTCACCTTGTGGATATAGGTGAATATTCAACATTAACTAAGATTTGAACTCACAAAATAACAACAGAGTCATAATTTTCATAAAAATCAGATTTTATAAGCATTTCCATTTCATAATTTGCAAAGTTTCTTTTAGAAATAAGTATATAACCTTTGAATGCAAATATCTAGCACTACCATGAAATGAAACAATATGGTATACTCTAATCACAAGACTAAGGTGTGTCTAACCCAAGCCATAGTATTTTCAGTTGCCTCACATGCATGTGAAAGCTGGACAATTAATAAGAAACACTGAAGAAGAGTTGATGCTTTTGAGTTGTAGTGCTGGTGAAACCCACTGAAGTCAAGGTCTGCCAGAAGAAACAACAAATCTGTCTTGGAATAAGTGCAGCCAGAATGCTCCTTGGAAGCAAGAATGGCCAGACTTTGTCTCAACTACTTGGGTCATTTATCAGAAAGGATCATTCCCTGAGGAAGGATATCATGCTTGGTAAAATGAAGGGTTGACAAAAAAGGGAAAGACCTTCAATGAGATGGATTGACACAGTGGCTGCAACGATGGGTTCAGGTATAACAAGGATAGTGAAGCTGGCACAGAACTGGGTAGTGTTTGGTTCTGTCATACATCAGGTCACTATGAGTTGGAGCCAACTTGATGGTACCTAACAACAACAACAATCACAAAAACCAGAGCCCTGGTGGTGCTGTGATTAAAAAATTTGGCTGCTAACCAGAGAGTTGGCTGTTCGAACTCACTTGCCATTCCACAGGAGAAAGATGAGGCAGTCATTGGCTTCTATAAAGATTTACAGCCTTGGAAACCCTTTGAGGCAGTTCTACTCTGTCCTATAGGGTCACTATGAATCAGAATCCACCCTATGGAAATGAGTTTTGTTTTTTGGTCAAGTCACAAAAATGTCTTTAAAATATTATTTGCCACACAAAATTCTAGAGGAAGTAGAAAAAAAAAAGGACACCATTTCAAGTCTGAAGCAGGGAAAATAGCCTCTCATCTGTAAAATGATTGTAATCATATTTTTCATAACTTCCTGCATTAATCTGAAGTCAAATAAGATAATGAGAAAGTCCTTTTGTAAACTATATGAGAGAGTATTTTTGTAAACTATAAAGTTTACAACATTTATACAAATACTGATTATCATAATTATCTTTGAAGTTGTAATGTAAAAACTATTAGGCTCTCTGAACTACAGTTTTGAAACGGTTCGTTCCATTTCACCATCCTGCTGAGAATTCGCATTTCCACCCAGACATACTGAAACAGAATAATTGTTTGACAATGTAACAAAAAGAAAAGTATACACACACACATATACATCACAGAGAACTTTTCAGAAACCAATTTTCAGTTGGTTTACAATTGAATAACATCTTCTGCCATTTAGTTATTTCATTAATCACTGTACGAGTGGAGAGATGGGAGGAAGGAGGGCCCTCAAATCCTTGGATCTTGGCCCACAGGTCCCCCAGGACCCAGTCTCCATCAATGTTTTCAGCTTTGGCTCCTTCCACTCTTCCTGAAGCCTTCCATTTGCTAATCAAATAACAACTTCCATCAGGTGTAATGAAGTGGGCAAGTTCATGCCTCTCTGCCTTTGCACTCACAGATTGCTCTGCCTGGAATGTCTTTTTCATGCATTCATATTCATTCAGCAAGGCCTGCTCAGGTATCTCCTCCTCCGTAAAGTCTTGCTTGACCATCTTTATATTTTCCTGCCATCTATAGCACCCTCTTTCCTTGTATTCATTCTCACAGGCTTTCTTCAGGGGAGTTTCTTCCTGGGTCTCTTTGGGATCTGGACTAGACCTCCTCAATGGCAGGGTGTGAATCTGGAGGGTAAGCTCTTCATTAGAATGCCAGCTCTAGGAGTGTCAGAGGAGCTCTGGTAGCATAGTGCCTAAGGCACTTGACTGCTAACTAGGAGGCTGGCGGTTCAAATCCACCAGCCACTCCTTGGAAAGAAGGTTGGGCAATCCACTATCCGTAGTGATACTGCCTCGGAAACCCAAGGAGGGGTCACTATGAGTCGGATCTGACTCTACGGCACATAACAGCAACAACAAGGAATGTCAGGACTTGGCTTTCATTTACTAGAGCAAAGCCTTGCATATAATATGTGACCAATAAATTCTTGTTGATTGATAATCTTTTTAGCAGGTCATGGGAAAGAGATAGTTGAAACTCTTGACTGAAATTAAGGTTTGATATTTTTATACTTTAAGAATTTGATGATCATACGTATTGTGTAAAAACAAATATTGTGTTTCAGTGGTATCGTGGACTCTTGCATATTGGTGTCAACAAACCCAGACTCACTGCCATTGAGTTAGATCTGACTCATAGCGCTCTTCCTTGGGTTTCTGAAGTGGTATCACTACAGAAATAGATTGCCCAACCTTCCTTCCAAGGAGTGGCTGGTGGGTTTGAACCATCAGCCTTCTGGTTAGGAGTCAAATGCCTCAAATTTATTGAGTTGAAATCTGAAAAAAAGTGTGATTAAAATTTTCCCATGTTGTGTTGCAACAGGAATGATTATATATATACCTTCACTGCCATGTGCTGTTAAAACATTAAAAACTAGAAAATACAAGAGTTTTTTGTTATCAAATTGAAGTTAGATAGATAGATAGATAGATAAGGAATATCTTGATAATTCAAATTAAAAAAAAAATACACTTTAGCCTTAGAGAAATATTACTGGAAAAATATGCTTTGGTTTTGAACTATCATGGATAATTGCTTTAACTTTTCACTTCCTTTTGCATATATAAGTTGTAGCCCTGAGATCACTTTAAAAAGTAAATATCATTTTTACTCTTTTCAGACAAATGATTCTGTGCTTTATTTGGAGTTTGGAGAGATTGTTTTCCAGACCTACTGCACTTGCTCTTCACTGGATATAGAACTGTTAGGACAGCAATGATTTGAGTCAGGCCTTCAAATTGGTTCGTTATGGTTTGACCATCAGCTGAGAATTTGCCTTTCTACCCTGGATATATTGATTCCGAATCTACAGTTTAACAAGATCCCCAGGTGATTCCTCTAAATCTTGTTAAAATACACATTCTGATTCAGTATATCTGGGGTAGAAAGGCAAATTCTCAGCAGGGGGTCTAACCAGAATGAACTGATTGGAAGCCCTGATTTGATTTGAGTGTGAGGACTAATAAACTCTTTTATCAAGTGTGGGTGATTCAGTCAAATAGCACCTGTTTCAGCTTGATGAGAAATTGCTAAACTGAAATGAATGCTTATGTTTCTCTTCCAAGCAACTAATCTCATTAACAAAATTAGATTTCTTGGGTAATTTACAAAATCTGGTAATCCAAAAACTAGTCATTAAATATTAAACATATAGAGAAATAACATGAACTTGATTTCTGTTATCAATTCCCTAACTGTAGCGCATCCAAACCAAAAATCTCCCAGAGAAAGGTCAGAGACCAAATAAGGGTCTGCAGTGTGTATGTACTGAATTTCTTTGGTCGGAGCAGAGAAAGCAAACAAACAAACAAAACAAAACAAAACAAAAACACTGATGATATTGTTTTCTTATTGTATAAATCTTTAAATTGAGGCTATGTATAATTTTCTTTAGGAGAATATTGGATTTTTTTTTTTTCTTTTTTTTTAGTATTTGCTGTATACAGAGACAGTCTAGTTCCCTGGGTGGTGCAAATGGTTTACACTCCTACTAACTGAAAAGTGCCCTGGAAGGAAGGCCTGGGGCTGTGCGTCTGTAGAGTCCACCCAAGGAAACTCTGTGGAACTTCACTCTCTACCACATGGGGTTGCCCTGAGTTGGAATTGACTTAAAAGCAACCGGTTTGTTTTTCTTTATTTTCTGGTTTTAGAGAGAGAGTAATGAGTTGAACTTAGGTCTCGTCTAATAATAAAAGACCTTTTGAACTTCCTTGAGGATCCAGTAACTCCCAAATTCTAGGAGTGCGTATGACTTGCTTTTGAACCTCTAAAATGTTTCTGTCATAATGACATTAGTCTTTTCATGTCAAGTTTGTACATATGATAGAAAGATATATGCCAGAAGAGTCTAATAAAATGTCAACTTTTCCACAGGGAGAAGTTAGTGTTGTATCCATTCTTGCTCTGTCTCCCATTTTGAGGGCTCTCCTCCACCCATAAGGTGCCCTGGTGGTACAGTGGTCAAGCGCTCAGCTGCTGAGCCACTGCTGGCAGTTGGAACCCACCAGATGCTCCATGGGAGAAAGATGTGGCAGTCTGCTTCATGAAGATTTATAGACTTACAAACTCTATGGAAGAGTTCTACCTTGACCTATAGGGTCACTGTGAGTTGGAAGCAACTTGACAGCAACAGATTTGGTCGCTACCCATCTTAGGTCTACCTAGCAACCGGATTGCTGCTTCTAGGAAGGAAGTGTTGCCTAACCACAGCAGCTTAAGTGATGGATGCCGGATCAAGATGCACTTTTGCATTTGCTTACTAAGGTACTCCTTGACACCTAATCCTATACTGCATTCAGCAATTTCAGATAGCTTTACAGTTTTATAGAAATAGTGTCTCAATTTGTGATATTAATCATACATGTAACTGTCTAGCTCTTTGTCACTTTGTTGTTGTTGTGTGCCGTCAAGTCGGACCTGACTCATGGTGACCCCTCCTTGGTTTCTGAGGTGGTGTCACTACGGAAGTGGATTGTCCGACCTTCCTTCTAAGGAGTGGTTGGTGGGTTTGAACCACCAGCCTTCTGGTTAGCAGTCAAGTGCCTTAGGCACTATGCTACCAGAGCTCCCTTCTCTGTCACTTAGGTTTTGTCAAAGGCAGACTTAGAGTACAAACATTTAGAAAGAATAAGTTGGCCAATATTCAAAGGGAAAATATCTTGCAAAAATAGAAAGGCTTCCAAGTTCCTATCAGTCAAGGTGGAAAAACAGCTAAGTTTATAACACACTTATTTTATTTACAAAGGTGAAGATGCTGCATCAACATCTACATAAAAAATAGCAGGGACAAAATTGTTTCAGTCAGCAAGTCCAGATTTATGGGAAATGTTCAAATAGATTATTACTTGGGGAATCAGGAGCAGTTAGGATCGCCCTCCCAGCGTATTCTTTTTCACTGAGGTATGCAGACTGTTTATTCTTTCAGAAGCAGTTCAGAATGTTAGTTTTTGCTTCTAAAGTCTCTCTTTATGGTTAAATGCTTGCCGTTAAGGCACCAATTTGACTATATAATTTCTTTGTGATTTTCTGATTTCACTTGATACTTTTGTTTCATTAGACCAGTTTATTTTTAAAGATGTTGACCTTTAGGATGATTAAGAAAACTGGAACCACAAAATAATAAACCTTAAAATTTAACTTTTATCTGGAGGTTTGTTATTTCTTTTTCCCTGGAGGCTTTTAAAGGACCTAAGGGTGTAATTTGCTTTTCACGTGACTCAAGCGTTTTCTTGCCCTTGTCAAATCTATTGAGATTAAGAACCAAATCCCATCCCATCCTCTTCTACCTGATTTCTCCTGCTGAAAGAGCGTGGCCTTTCTCTGAGATTCTATTTGTTCATGTTCCTGGCCTGCCAGGAGAGACATCCTTTACCATCTGTAAGGCTGGGACTTTGGAAGCCATAGCAATGTTTATAGCAAGCCATTTTTTCCTGGGAGGACTTTGTGGGCATTATTTTCACTTACAGAAGCTTAGTCCTTTTTTCTTAATAGTGGTTTATATAATCCAAGTAAACAAGATATTTGGTTTCGTCATAGTTAAAAGTTTGATTTGTTTAATTATATTGAATGAATATATTGGATAAATAGATTGAATATAGGCAAGAGAATAAATTTTTATTTAATATATGTAAATAATTACATGGTCATAAAAATAAAATAATTTAGTAAAGACACCATTCATGCAGTTTAACCATTATTATCATTGTGTTGACAATAAGATAGTTATTTTCTATTTTCTACATAATTACTTTTCATTGTTTCATTCCAATTTGTATAAATATAACCTGTTATATTGAGAGTTAGATATGAGAAAAAAAATTTTAATGTATACAAAATAGAATAAAACCTGTAATTAAATCAATTAATTTAATTCAGGATGTCCTAGGCAAGTGATTCCTATTGGTTCCTCTTGAGTTAAGCAGCCCATTCTCATGGAGTTACCTGCTTATAAACCAAAACAATCCTGTAAATTCTGACTCAGTGTTGTGAATGAGGACAAGAGTGGCATCTCCATGGTGATGATCTGGGAGGCTGAACCATGAGTTTATTCCTTGCATAACAACAGTCAATTCTATCTACTACAGTTCTTCTGATATTTCTTCCAGAAAACTCCATTTTTGATTTTTAAGTTATAGCAGGACCTTTAGACAAATGTACATAAAAAGCAGAAAGTAATTTTGTATGATAAGACTGAATGCCACTGTTTATTTTAATAGCCAAAACTATTAGAATGAAAGAGAGTGGAACATTCTATTGAGGTTTTAGCATATAATCAGTTTATAAGGATTTAATTAATTATCAACTTGTTACAGTGAGGGCATAAACAAATATCCAGAACTTTTAATTTATCCCACCAAGTGTATTAAAATGTTACCAATATCAGTAAGTATCAGTAACTATATAAGCCAAAAGAAAATATATTTGAAAAATTACTTTGACAGTAACTTTGTCTCTGAACATGAACATGACTGTTTCTTTTTCAAAAGAAAACAGAACAAAAATTGAAATATATATTAATAAAATTATATAAAATTAATCTAAGAAGGCTGTTTCTTTCTCCTCTGAAAAATAAAAATAAAAGGATAGCTCTCATAAAAATATTGAGGTAATCAAATATCTAGAGAATGTTAAGCACAGGTATGACTCCTTTTAAAAGTAAAGAAATAACGCTTCTATGTTACCTAGTGGTCATTGAGGAAACTCAAACATAATTTGCATATGAGAGAAAACTTAATTGTTTTATTATTTTGAATATGGAGCCTGAATTTGCAAAAGGCACAAGTCAAGAAGAGTCATTAGAAAGGAAAAAATATGAACAGATGTCATAAGAAAAAAATGAACATATATGATGAAGAGGAGGAGCCCTGGTGGCACAGTGGTTACACACTCAGCTGCTAACTGAGAAAGCAGCAGTTGCAACCCACTGGCCTCGCTGAGAGAAACTGGTGTAGCAGTCTGCTTCCATAAAGATTTCAAAAACCAAACCCGCTGCCAGAGGGTCGATTCTGACTCATAGCAACCTGATAGGACAAAATAGAACTGCCCCGTAGGGTTAGCACAGCTGTAAATCTTTATGGAAGCTGACTGGGTCATCTTTTACCTGTGGAGGAGCTGGTGGGTTCAACCACCAACCTTTTTGGTTTCTGGCTAAATGCTTTAAACACTGTGTTGTCAGATTATGGCTTTGAAAACCCTTCGGGCAGTTCTACTTTGTCCTCCATGGATCAGTCAGGGTTGACTCGAGGACAATGGGTTTGGTTTTTAGTACCTTTTAAAGACAATAGTTACCAGGCAATGTATTAAAACAGCAATAAATTAGAAATTCAACATTTTCAAAGAAAATGAAACTTTAATTAAAATGATTTAAGAGTATGCAAAAAACCAGTTAGTAGATATTATAGTGATAAAAGGGATTTTGTTATTGAATAGAGAATAAGTAGCCTATTTTAACAAAGAAAGCAAATATTTAACTTTCACATTATCATTTATGTTAACAATATACAATATACATTGGTCATTTTTTCTGCTAAATATGCTCATCATATTTACCCCTTTGTCAAAAATTTCAACACAATGCATGTTCACCCCAAGCTCATTATCATTGTGTATTAGGAACCCAGGCAAATGAGGTTCATGCCTTCCTAGACCACCTACATTTATAGTACAAACCATCCGATTTGGATTTTATTATCTTATTTTGGAAGGAAGATAAGGTGAGATTTAGAGGGAGTGCACAGAGTCATTGTACCAAAAATAATTGGTTGACATTCAGTCATTTCAGGTGGTCTAACATGATGATATTACTGTGCTCACTTCCTGGCCTCCCTTCCAACATGATTAAGAACCGATAGTACCAAAGGAAGAAGCCTAAGCTGCGCTGAAGGAATTGGCAAAAAACAAAGCTTCAGGGAATGACAGAATACCCATTGAAATGTTTCAACAAATGGATGCAGCACTGAGGAGCTCACTTGTTTATGCCAAGAAATTTAGAAGAGAGCTACCTCATCAACTGACTGGAAGAGATACATATTTGTGCCCATTCCAAACAAAAAGGGATCTAACAGAATGCAAAATTATCGAACAATACCATTAATGTCATACATAAGTAAAATTTTGCTGAAGATAATTCAGAAATGGTTGTAGCAGTATATTGACAGGGAACTGCCAGAAATCCTAACTGGATTGAGAAGAGTGTGTGGAACGAGGGATATCATTGTTGATGTCAGATGGATGTTGGCTAAAAACAAAGAATGTCAGAATGAAATTTACTTATGTTTTATTGACTATGTGGATCACAACAAATTATGAATTACATTGTGAAGAATAGAAACTCTGAAACACTTAATTGTACTCATGAAGAACCTCTACATAGACCAAGAGGCAGTCTTTAAACAGAACAAGAGGATACTGCATATTTTAAATCAGGGGAGATGTGTGTCAGGGTAATATCCTTTTAACATACTTATTCAATGGCTATGGTAGCATAGTGGCTAAGGCACTTGACTGCTAACCAGAAGGCTGGCGGTTCAAACCCACCAGCCACTCCTCGGAAGGAAGGT
>NW_006921886.1:3978065-3985292 GCF_000298275.1 Orycteropus afer afer
TAAAGTAGAGGGTCAGTGAAAAGGGGAAAATCCTCAATAAGACAGATTAACACAATGGATGCTACTGTGGGGTCAAGCATGGCAACAATTGTGAGGATGGCTCAGGTCCAGGTAGGTAGTGTTTCATTCTGGTGTTCATAGGGTCGCTGTGAGTCAGTGCTGATGCTAAGGCCCCTAACAACATCATGTTTTACATTTTGGCATATTTTCATCTTAAGGTTAAATTGTTCTCTTTATCCAATAATAAACTAATATATATTCATTATCTTGTATACTTATCCCCTTACCATCACCCAGATTTTTACACTTCTTTAAAGTGAACATGGACTTTAACTTACTCCAAATTCATTTATACTTTTTAGTCTGTTGACTGATGTAGTATAGTAAATGAGAACACATGTATTTTAAAACTAAGCTGTCCAGACATATAGAGTATTAACTAACTCACATTAACATTCACTGAACATCTTAAAGTTGACTAAAAGATCTGAAAACTACAGTTAAACTTGACACATTAAATCATTGTTTTATGGCAATATATTTTTTGATCTTTTATAATTATTATCATTTAATTCAAAACAAAATTTTGCAATTTTGTAGGTGATGTTGGTTTATCTGTTTCATCAAACCAGTAGAGTAAGTCTAAAAAATTCAAAATAGGCTATGCACGAGAAAAGATCACTGGTACTTTATTCATAAAATAAAATACTGTGTTGCTATTATTTTAGGAGTTCTGGTGGCATAGTACCTAAGGCATTTGACTGCTAGCCAGAAGGCTGGTGGTTCAAACCCACCAGCCACTCCTTGGAAGGAAGATTGGGCACTCAACTTCTGCAGTGATACCTCCGTGGAAATCCAAGGAGGGGTAGCTATAAGTTGGATCTGACTGAACAGCAGTGAGTTTGGTTTTTGTTTCTTTTTTGGTATTATTTTCACATGGTGGTAAAAATCAGAGAGAAGATATAACTTTTTAAATCAAAGTTATTAAATAGGTTTAATATGTCTAATGAGTTATTTTGAAGAGAACTATGTGTTAGACTGGGTTCTCTAGTGAAACAAAACCAGTAAAGCTTATATATACAGAGAAAGAGAAAGAGAGAAATTTATTTTAGGACTATGGCTCACACACTTACGGAAGCTGGCAAGTCCAAAGTTCTTGGATCAAACATCAAGCTGGAGGCTTTTCCCACTGTTGCAGCTGCAGGGGCTGAGGAGCTCAAGGTTGGCAGGCAGTGTACTGGCTGTTGACTCCTATGAATGACGAATCTAAGATCTCCAGGCCAAATGGTGGATTATTCGCTCACGGACCATTGTAGGCAGCACAACAGGATCCTGATCCACAAGAGTGTCTCTTTTCCCAGGATGTCCATAAATATACTGGAAGCAGGCCACACCCCTAGGGAAACTCCCTTTCAATGGATTGGCTGCTCAAAACATATTCATTTGATCCCATCATGGGAATAACCACATCACAACTGCTTAAACCACACAGAATTGTGGTCCAGCCAAGTTGACACACAGCTCCAGCTATCACAAACTACATAACTTTTTGTTAATGAATAATATGCCAAATATTAAAACTTCTAGATTGTTGGGAAGAATTTTTTTTCCTTCTCATTTTGTAACCTAATAACTGAGGACATTAATTACTCACTGGTCAATGCTTTTTTCTTTTCTTTTCTTTTTTAATTCTTTATTTTGAGATTGTTTAAGATTCCCATACAATTGTATGAAAAAATGCAGAGAAATCTGTGTACCCTTTCCCTAGTTTCCTCCACTGTAATATTTTGCAAAATTATAATCTACCAATTTTCTTCAGATGTCCCCCATTTTATTTGTATTTGTATGTGTTTTATGTGTATGTGTGTATTTAATTCTATGCAATGTTATCAAATATACATTTGTATATCTACCACTATGATGATACGGAGCAGTTCTAGCACTCTTGTTAGAGGATCACTCATGTTTCTCTTTTTCAGCCATATTCTCTCTCTCAATCCTTAGTTACCTCTCATTCCTGCACAGCCTCCCACATTCCTGATCTTTGGCAATCTCCAATCTATTCTTCATTTTTAAATATTGTCATGCAAATGTGTCACATAAATGGAATCCTATAATACGTAACTTTTGGGGATTGAGTTTTTTCACCCAGTGTAATTTCTTTTTATTGCTGAGTAGCATTCAATGATATGAATATACCATAATTTATTTAACCATTTACCTATTGAAAGGCATCTGGTTGGTTCCAGTTTTTGCCTATTATGAGTAAAGCTGTTATGAACATTCATGTACGTGTTATTGTGTGAATGACTATAAATTCTCATTTCTCTGGAATAAATATCAGAGTTACATGATCATTGTGAGGAGCCCTGGGGATGCAGTGGTTAAGTTGTGGGCTGCTAACTGAAAATTCAGTGGTTCAAATACACCAGCAGGTCTGAGGGAGAAAGGGGGCAGTTCTACTCTGTTCTATGGAGTTGTTTTGAGTTGGAATTGACTTGATGGCGATGGGTTTATGATAATTGAATGTCAGTTTGATAAAAAAAGTACAAAATATTTTCCATATTGTCTGTACCATTTTACATTCCAAGAGCAGTGTATGAGGGATTCATTCTCTCCACCTCCTTGCCAGCATCTGGAATTGTCACTATTTTAATAATTCTAATATTCATTAATTATTATTACTAAATGTAATATTGCAGTGATGTCACAATCGGGTTATCATTTGAATTTCCCTAATGACTCATGATGCTGAACATTTTTTCATGTGATTATTTATCATAGGTACTCCCTCTCTAGTGAAATATCTGCTCATATATTTTGCCTATTTCCTTTTTCTTTTTTTTTAATTTTTATTTTTATTGTGATTTGGGTGAAAATTTACAGAGCAGATACACTTTCCATACAGCAGATCACATACACTTTGTCTCATGACATTGACCACAATTTAGCACAATGCAACATCACTTCCTCCCAATAGGTACTGCTTCCCTGTGATCATCCCTCAATGCACTCCTACCTCCTGAGCTGTCTCCCTGTACCTGAGCAGCCCTTCTTTCTCTCTTGCTTGTTCTCTCCAAGGAGTGTATCTACCTCAAGTAAATGCTCAACTAGAATGCCTGTCTACTGCTTGGCTGGAAGCTACAGGTATGTGTTCAATTCCAGACCTGAAGAGCAGGTAGGGGCCATAGTCTCAGTGGTTCCACCAGGCTCCGTCGGGCCAGCAAACCTGTTCCCTGCTTTTTTTTTTCAAATGATTTTGAGTTTTGTTCCACATTGTTCCCCCTGTCTATCCAAGATCTCCTACAAAGATCCTCTTCCAAGTGATTAACAGTAGTAGCTGAGCACCGTCTATTTCTTCTGGTCTCATAGTTATATAGGCTGCAGATCCGATGGTGTTTCAGTCACTAGGACTGATTGTTTCCATGAATTTTTGGTTTTCTTCATTCTTTTTGGCCATGGATGAGGAGAGACCCATCGTTGCATCTAGATGGCAGCTTGCAAGCTTTTAAGATCTCAGTCGCTACTAGCCACAGTAGAAGTTGGAACAATGATTTGTGTAGTATGTTATGCCAATTGAGCTTGATGTCCTCTGGGACTATGGTCCCGAGCCCACAGGTTCAACTACTCGGTCCCTCTGGGTACCTGTCAGTGACCAAGCAGTGACTAAAACCTTGCCTCTTGTCAGCCCCATTATACACCTGGGAATTCAGATCATACACATAAAGTTACTGGACCACTGTCTGCCAAACCTATACATGTTCTTGGGTGCACTCTCCACTTCATATAGATACCTAATATTTCAGCCTGTCCACCCGTCTATCCACCCATATACCCGTGTTTGCCTTCACTGAGCACATCATATTATATGTGCAAAAGGGTTCATCTTTGTTGTCTGTACTTCCCATGTAGCTCTCTATGTCTTTCTCTTCCTCAATGCCACTATACTGATCACTCACATTTGGTCCATTGCCTTTTTCTTCACCCAAATCAAAACTTATCTCTATCTATCTAACAGTATTCCCTCCCCTTCCCTCCCACCCCTGGTAACCAACAAAGAAAATGACCTCCCATAGATAAGTGTTTCCTTGACTATTTTGCCCATTTTCTAATCAGATTGCTTGTTTTTGTTTTTATTATATGAGATTGGGAGTTCTTTATAAATTTGAGCTAGTAGTCATTGGTTGAATATGTGTTTTACAAATATTTTTTCCTAGACTGCTATTTTTCTTTTCATCTTATTAGGGTCTTTTGTAGAACAAAAGTTGTATTTTTCATTTTGATGAGGTCTAGTTTATCTCCTTTTTTTCTTTCACGGGTCATGTTTTGGAGTCAAGTCTAAGAAATCTCTGTCTAGCTCAAGATCTTGATCATTTTCTCCTGTTTTATTTTTTTAAAGTTTTATTTTTTACATTTAAGTCCATGTTCCATTTTGATTTTTTTTTCAATGTTTGTGTGGAATGTTAGGTTTGAGGTAGAGTGAAAGTTCTTTTTTTCCCCATGTCAATTTTTTTTTGTTTCTTTTTTTGAGTTATATTTTTAATAATAAAAACATTTTAAGAAATTAACACATTTAAAGAATAAGGAAAATTTTTAAAAATAAATCTACAGGTATATAAGTAGTTAATGTTTTCACTGAGTATATATGGAAGGAAGGTTGGGCAATCTACTTCTGTAGTGATACTGCCTTGGAAACCCAAGGAGGGGTCCCTATAAATTGGGTCTGACTCAATGGCACTTAACAAAGTCAACAACAACAACATACTAATAATATGTTACTCAGTATATGTAATTAATATATTAATCTTATCCTTACAAGTCTACTGAACAGGAGCTTGCTCCATTAGATTTTACAATGTTTTATAAGGTGACTTATTACCTTTTATCTAAAAGTTGACACATTGTACTAATTTTCTAAAAATTTAATATTTATAAAATGGGAAGTTTTCAACTTTTGTGCAATATTTGAAGTTAATTATGATAATAAACAAAAGTCATACAGAAAGTAGGATATTGGTGTCTATTAAGAACACTAGATACCTATTAAAAAACAATAACATATAATTAAATGCTATTAAGATTTTATCCAAAAAAAAAATATTATTGAAAATCTGAATAACTTTGTAATTTTCTTCTCAATTTCAGAAAGAATTATCTCTCTTAAGTATTCATATCCCTTACAATAAGAAAAATCTCTTCATTTAAGCAGTTCTGAGGAGAAATTAATTTAGAACTTCTGGCATACTGATCCTAACCAGGGCACAGACAACAGACGGTATGGGAATTAAGAGAAAGGAGCCAAATCTAACTGACTTTAATCTCTCTCTGTCAAAGAGCTCAGTCTAACCCTGAATTGCGATGTCAATGAGGAGAAGAGCTAGACATTTTAAGTCATGTCCAATTTATTTTCCTAGAAATAGTATAAGTTAACACATGTCTTTCAGATAAATTTTGCTGAAGTCATCATCTTTCATTTGTCACTGCTGCCATTGGAATAGGCTTCATGATATACATGAGGCTACCGCTCTTTCTGTCACCTGCCTTCCTGTGGGATGTGTTGGTGGCTGGCAAGACCACCAATTGCAAATTTGCTTTTAATGCACTTATTTGTGAAAAGGGGCTAGAGAACACATATGCACAGTCATTTAAGAGAGATTCCTTTATGATAATTGCCTCTTACTCTACCAGGATAAAACTGCTTCTTTGATTTATTATTTTTTAAAATATGATTCTCCATAAATTTTTTTGAAAATATTTATTTTGTTATTATTGAGAATATAGAGAGCAATAGATACACCAATAGTTCCTCCATGTGTCATGTAGTGACACTGATTACATTCTTCAGCTTATGCAACCATGATGACTCTCCTCCTTGGTGCTGTTCCACCTCCATTAACACAAACACACTACCCCTAAGTTTTCTATCTCGTCTTTTGAGTTTAGATCCCTAGTAGAGAGTTTTTACTTTCATCCCTATTAGAGAGTTCTTAAGAGAGCATAAAGCTCAAGGCAGACCTTTTTTTTACTACTTCAGCTAAACTATTGTTTGGTTTTAAGACTTAGAGGGGTATTTTTGGTTTAAGATTTAAAGATTATCTCAGGGCAATAGTTTTAAGAGCTCATCTGGGCTTCATGGTGCTAGAACGTCTAGAATACATGAGAATTTGAAATTCTGTTCTACATTTTTCACCTTTTGATTGAGATTCTTCTATAGACTCATTGATCAAAACATCTATAACAGTAGCTGGGCACAATCCAGTTCTTCTTGTCTCATAGCAAAGAAGGCATTTACACATATATTTCATTTCCTTTTCCTATTCCTGTCTCTCTTTCTTCCTCTGTTGCTTCAGATGAAAAGGGACCAATTATTGTGCCTTGAATGGCTGTTTGCAAGATTTTAAGACCTCAGACACTACGTAACAAACTAGCCAGTAGAACAGAAGCACTTAACATGTTATTAGGCCAATTGACTGTGATGTATCATGAAACCATGACCCCTTGACTTTAAACCAATGAACCAAATCCCAGGAGGTGGTTTGTTGTGCATGAGCAGCTTCAGCAGCAACTCTACTTTTGTTCTTTGTTGCAAATATATCTATCACACAACTTTTGACAATTCAACATTTTATTGGTGTACAACTTATTGACAACACTTACAGTAATAGACTATGAAAACTTCCCCTTAATCAAGGCAATATTTCCATCACCATCAACCCAAACTCAGTACTCTACAAGTAATACCCCCCCACTTTTTTTTCCTTTTCAATTCCTGGTAATGACTAATAAACTTTGGTTCCCATACAGTTGCCTTTTCTTGTCTTTTTATATAAGTGATGTCAAAATGTGGTGTATACATACAATGGAAAACTATTCAGTCAGTAGGAGAAGTAAAGTGTCGATATGTGCTACAGTATGGATGGAACTTGAAGGCATGTTTATTTTGAGGTGTAATGCATACTAAGGTTTTAGACTTTGACCTTTATCAGTAAGTTCTTCAAGTCCTCTTCACTTTCAGCAAGCAAGGTTGTGTCATCTGCATATCACAGGTGGTTAATGAGTCTTCTTCAAACCTGATGCTGTATTCTCCTTCATATAGTCCAGCTTCTGAGATTATTTGCTCAGCTCAGAGATAGCATAATTATGGTAGAAGGCTCCAACCCTGACACACACCTTTCCTGATTTTAAACCATACAGTATTGTCTTGTTCTGTTTGAATGAAGAAAAGAT
>NW_006921886.1:3986012-4010113 GCF_000298275.1 Orycteropus afer afer
ATTTCTTTCTATTGAACGTAGGGTCATTTTGAGTTGGAACTGACTTCGCGGCACCCAAGAACGCCACCACCACTCAGTCTCTTCTCCTTGAATGTGTAGAGATAACTCCCTCCTCATTTTCCTTCCTTTTGTCTGGCAGACTTGGAATTTACCATTCTTGTTCTGTCCCTTTAACAGTTTCTCTGTCACCTAAGGTCTAAAACATATTACACTGTTCGAAAGAAATAAAACAATTCAACTTTTCGATTTGAATAGATGTACTCCCTAAATGAAAGGTGATGGTGAAGAATTCTTATGGTTCTATTTATTTTGTTGCTAACACTCTTTTCTTATAGAATGTGTAAAAATAATAACCTAGCATAATGGATTATGAGCAATATTGTGCCAAAAGGATTTTTGTAAAACACATTCATACTCCTATCTAAATATATAAATAGATGCACATTAGAACTTTAAGTGGATATATTATTGAACCTGATGAATTTTTATAACAATAGTAAATCCTTAACCTTACATAGATATTTAAAAATGGAAGAAGAATTTTCCCATGGCGTCAATCAATTTAGCCAAAATAAATCAACCAATACTATGTTAAAAGCAAAATAAAACCCAATCATACCTTTCCATACTTAGTAACATTCTCTTTATGTGTGAAAGCTTGTCCACTGACCTCCATCAATTCAACTTGAATGACTTTAGTACTTGTCATTAGTATTTCTCTCCCCTTTTTCCCTCAAAAATTTTAACATCTAGCTAGTGTTTACTAATGTCCTATATAAAGATTTCACCCCAGATGAATTAGCTGCCCCCACAAAGCTTTCTCTCACCTCTATCTTCAATCTTGCTCCCATTATTCTATCTACCTAGAATGGACACTTTCCTTCACCCCAGTTGTCTCAATCCTAGAAAATCTTTAATATTGACACTACAGTATATATTCTCAGAAAGTCTTTTTTTTTTTTTTTTGATTGCCCTTTCTCCAAAGTGCACATATCTGTCTGTCCTTTGATCTGTCCATTCATCCAATAACCCACAAAATATTCACAGGTTATCTACTATGTGCTAGACATTGTGATAGACACTTGGGTTAATAAGATGTAAATCAGGTGCCGTGGGAAAATAAGTGTAAATCTTCAGAAGAGAGGTGAAAGAAACTCCACATTGGTGGCCACCAGAAGGATCAAGATGGAGACCTGGCTTGAGCCATTTCCTCTGATGCAGTGTTAGCTCTTTACCTCCTCCCTTCATTTTAGCATGACTGTCTCTTTTCTTCCTTTAATGCTCAGTTTAAAAGACACTTGTTTAGAGAGCCTTTTTCTGGTACAGCCAAATTAAGTAAGACCCTTTTGTTAAATCTTCTCGTAACATCCTGTTTTGTATATATATATATATTTTAATATTGCTTGTCACAAATTTTTTTTTTAAAAAATGTATTTTCGTTGTATCTTTCAGTGACCTGTTTTGATTATGTTGCCCTATTTTGAGGTAAGCTTCACAGGATAAGTTCACATCTAGCTTTTTCATAATTCTAGCCCAGTTTCCAGGCCTTAGAAAGCACAGTAGAACACGTTCAGAATGAATGAAGGACTTTATGAATTTATGCTCTACTGCAGCAGTAATTGCTTCTTTGTGGTTCCTTGAATACTCCAAGCAGGTTTAGCAACTTCAGGGCCCTCACACTTACTGTTTTCTCTACCTAGAAAGCCCTTGGGTATTCGTGCGGATTTCTCCCTCCATCATTTCAGTCAGGTCCTTGCTTAAATATCACTTCCCGTAGTTGAAGGGGGAAATGAAGGAAGTGGGTTCCTTGACCTGTTTTTCTGAAGTCATAAGTCTCATCATTTGCCATCCATTAACTTACTGGATTTGTGTACACAGCACTTTTCGTTAGCTGATATTACAGTGTTTGACGGTGTGTGTCAGTCTATCAATCATTTATCTATTTTTTTTTTCCATTTTTCCCATCTAGAAATTAGTTCCATGAAGTCAAAGACATAACTTGTTGTTTAAAGCTTAAGTCTCACCATAAATGAGAAGATAAAAAAGTCAGAGAAAACAAATGTGAAATATCCACAATGCAATTGTTGAAATATTAAAAAAAAAAAAAGTTGAATTATTAAAAAAAATTCAGTTGCCATTTTTTAAATATCTGTAAGAGGTATATGTTTCCATTAAGTTCAAGGTCAAGTTGTTATTGCTGTGTGCCTTTTTGTTGATTCTGACTCATGGAGATGCTATAGAACAGAATTGTTGCTTTTGTTGTTATGTTCCGTCAAATTGGACCCAACTCATAATGACCCCTCGTTGGGTTTTGGAGGAAGTATCACTACTGAAGTAGATTGCCCATCCTTCCTTCTGAGGAGTGGCTGGTGGATTTGAACCTCCAGCCTTCTGGTTAGCAGTCAAGTGCCTTAGGCACTATGCTACCAGAACAGAGTAGGGTTGCAATCTTTAGGTACTCTGGTGGTGTAGTGTTTAATTCATTCTGTTGCTAACCAGAAGTTTGGTTGTTTTAACCTACCAGCTGCTCTGTAGGAGGAAGATGAGGCAATCTACTTCTATAAGGATTTACAGCTTTGGAAACCCAAATGGGGTACTATGAGTCAGAATTGACTTGATGGCAGTGGGTTTGGATTGGTTTTTGGTTTAATCTTTAGGAGAGCAGATTGCCAGATCTTTTATCCCATGGTATAGCTGGTGGGTTTGAACTGCTGGCCTTTTAGTCAGTAGCTGCGTGCTAAACCACTGCACACTAGGGCTCCATTCAAGTGTGGTAGATTTATAAAAAAAAACACACTGATACATTTTAAGAGACAAATCACTTTAAAATGGAATCAAGTGATCAATTAGGAGGTGTAGACTCCTGTGAGTAGAGATGATGATGTAGTGTTGTGTTTATAACTTCAATCCAGAGTTAGACTAAATAACTGAGGAGGACAGATGAATTCTTTTTATATTTCGAAGTCCCTGATACTACAAACATAAAATAGACTTCAGTGAGTTACATTTGGGTTACTGATAAAGAATCTAGGCATTTGAAGTTTCTGTACCTAATATAACCTCAGTTAATTGTAATGATGCCTAAGTGTGCTAACATTTTTTAACATTAGGATAATTTAATACTAAGTATAAAAAGATAGAAAGGCTGAAGGACACTGAAAACACACAATCAGGAGTCTGTGCATATTTAGTATTTTAAGTATGTGCGATGTATAAGAGAATTTGATCTATTTGTCAAAGTGTAGATTTAAATAACATACTTTTCTCTTGAATTTTTCTCCTACTCAAATACACATGGCCAAACTGGAACCAACCTCACTGATGTCAAGTTGGTTCTGACTCACAGTGACCCTAAAGACCATGTAGAAATATGGCATTAGGCTTCGCAGGCTGTAATTCTTTAAGGGAGCAGATTGACACATCTTTCTGCTGTGGAACAGCTGATAGGTTCAAATCGCTAATCTTTCAGTTAGCAGCTCTTTCACCAGTACAACACCAGGGCTCTTACAATATATGGCAGTTTTAGAGTAATGTTTTCAAATTCTTTGTATCATTCTGAGATTCTCAGATTAAAATTCTATAGCTTAAAACTATTTATCAAATATACGGCTAATTATTAGTATATTTTATCCAAGAAGAGAATTAAAATTTGAGAATTTTCATTTCATGTCACTTCAATAAAAGCGTTAAACAATTGTAATTTCTTGTAGAATCACTGTAATTTTTCTGCAATAATTTTTCATTATTAAATCATTTTTATTTTATGTTGTGATTAATCAGTGAAACAAAGAAATTATTTTTTTTTTTACATGACTTTGCCTTTCCAAGTTGAAGGTAAAACATCATGAATATATGTTTAATTATCACTTTTGTAAGAATGATGATTATTTTCTGGCAGTTCGTTGTTGTTAGGTGCCATCAAGTTGGTTGTAACTTATAGAGACCCTATGTACAACAGAACAAAATGCTTCCTGGCCCTGAACCATCTTCACAGTCATTGCTATGTTTGGGCCCATTGTTGTACCCACTGTGGCAAGCCATCTTGTTGCGGGTCTTACTCTTTTGCACTGCTCCACAACTTTACCAAGCATGTTATTATCTAGGGACTGTCCTTCCTGATAATGTGTCCAAAAAATGAGATGAAGTCCTGCCATCCTCACTTCCAAGGAGCATTCCAGCTGTACTTCCTCCAAGATAGTTTTGCTCATTCTTTGGGCAGCCCATGATTTAGTCAATATTCTTCACCAACACCACAATTCAAAGGCATCAATTCTCCTTCGGTCTTCCTTATTCATTGCCCAGTATTCACATGCATGAGGCTATATGGGGCAGTTCTACTTTGTTCTATAGGATCACTATGAGTAGGAATTGACTTATTGGCCATAAGTCTGGCAGTTTGGAAGGTAGCAAACCACATTATTCGTGATAGTCAGATAAGAATTTAAAATAATCTACAATAAATATAATGTAAATTTATTATAAATAATTGTATAATGTGCAGTGTAGTAAATTACCTGGTATGGCTTTTCCAGCCATAAGTCTTTGTAAACTCCATGGTGGATTTTGCCATGAGCAACTGAGTAGTTCCTTATTGTTAAAGTTATCCACCTGGGGGTATTTCTGGTGAGAGTGGCACTAATCAATCTTCTGGGAAGTTCTCTCTTTCTCAGGTATATAGAATTCTGATGTTGAGATTGGTTAATTTGGCCACTCTGCCAGGCTCAAAAGGAGCCCTCCTAGAGACAGAAGAAGTCTGACTGCTGGCTGAAAAAGACATGCTGCTAAGAGAAATGAGCTCCTGAGAGACACACGCTTGCTGAGAGATAGACGCAAGAGACACATGCTGCTGAGAGACAGATATGAGAGACATGCACTGCTGACAGACAGAAATGAGAGATGTGCTGCTGAGAGAGAGACTGCTGGCTGCTAAGTGAGAGAGCCAGCTGCGAGAGACTGAGTACATTTCTGATCTTGAATTGTAGCCTGTTGCTTCCCTAACAAACTCCATAATCTGTGAGTTCTGTGAGGCCACTGAAACAAATTATCGAACCCAGCAGAGAAGTGGTGGGTGCTGCAGGAGGAACAGTTGGTGTTGGGGTTGGTGAAAGGACTGGAGGAAGGCAGCATGTCTGGCCTCACAGGGATAGGTCTTGGGCTACTTATGGTGATTTTATCTTCCTTTTGTGGGATTAGGGGAGGTCAGAAAATGGGGCCTCCTTGCCCCTTTATCATAATGTTATAAAATAATTTCCTTATTTTAAGGAAAAACAATTTTTTTTCTTTAAATTTTACTTATTTGTTGTGATTGAGTATATAAACAGCAAAATGTTCACCAGCTCATCGGCTTCTACATGTACAGGCAGTTTAGTGACATTGATTACACTCTTCCAATTGTGCCATCATTCTCATCCTCCTTTTTTATGTTTTTCCTCCCTCATTAATATTAACTCATTTCCCCTAAGGTTCTTATCTAATCTTGTTGTTGTTGTTATGCGCCATTGAGCGACCCCTCCTTGGGTTTCGAGGCAGTATCACTATGGAAGTAGATTGCTCAACCTTCCTTCTGAGGAGTGGGTGGTGGGTTTGAACTGCCGGCCTTCTGGTTAGCAGTCAAGTGCCTTTGGCACTATGCTACCAGAGCTCCTTATCTAATCTTAGGAGTTGTTAATTTGATCTCAAATAGATAGTTCTTAAAAAAGCATAACATTTAAGGCTGACCTGAACAATTGTTCAGTTTTAAGAAGACTTCATGGGATATTTTTCATTTGACTGCTAACCAGAGGGCTGGCAGTTCAAACCCACCAGTCAGTCCTCAGAAAGAAGACTGGGCAATCTACTTCCATAGAAACCCAAGAAGGGGTCTGCTATGAGTTGAAATCAACTCAATGGCAGTGAGGTTTTATTTTTTGTTGTTGTTGTTTTAAAGATTATCTCTGGCCAATAGATTCAGGGGTAATCCAGCCTCCATGGCTCAAGAAAGTTTAGAGTCCATGATAATTTGAAATTATGGTCTTCAATTTCCCCCTTTTGAACAGAATTCTTCAATGGCATCTTTGATCTAAACGTTTGATAGTAGAAGCCATCCAGTTCTTCCAGTCTTATGACAAAGGAAGTAGTTGCTCATGGAGGTAATGCATTTCATACCCTACTTCTATTCCTGACTCTACTTCGTCTGTTTTTCCAGATGAATAGAAACCAATTGTTTTGCATTGGGTAGGTGCTTGCAAGCCTTTAAGACCTCAGGCACTATACAACAAACTAGGAGGTAGAAAAGAAGCATGAAATATGTTATTAGGCCTATTTACTGTGATTTCCCATGACCCTAAACCTCCAAACCAAGGAACCAAATCCCATGAAGTATTTGGTTGTACGTAAGAAGACTCAGCAGCTACTCTTCATTTTTTGTCATTGTTATAAATGTATCTATCACACAACTTTTAGTAACAAACTTTTGACAGGTGTACAACTTTTGGACAGCAATTACAATAACCACCTTTGCAACTCTACCTTAATCAATGTGATTTTTCATCACTGTTAACCTCCCTTTCCCCCCTTCTCTTGCCCTTGGTAATCACTAATAAACCTTGGTCTCTATATATTTGCAATTTCTTGTCATTTTATATAAGTGAGGTCATACATATTTGTTCTTTTGTGATTGGTTTATTTTACCCAGCATAATATCTTCAAGTTCCATCCATATTGCAGTATATATCAAGACTTCATTTCTCTTACTGGCTGAGTAGTAGTCAATTGCATGTATGTACCACATTTTGTTTATCCATTCATCTGTTGATGGGCATTTATGTTGTTTCTACCTTTTGGCTATTGTGAATAGTGTTGTAGTGAACATTAGTGTACAAATTTCTGTTTGAGTCGCTGCTTTCAAGTCTTTTGGGTATATTCCCAGAAGTGGAATTTCTGGGTCATTTTAGTTTTGTGAGAAACCACCACACCGTTTTCCACTGTGGTTTTACCATTTTTCATTCCCACCAGCAATAGTTTAAAAAGATGTTTTAACTCTTTGTATTAATTTATTATTCACTGCATCTCTACTATTTAAAATATACATTCCTGCAGTGTAGCAAATTACTTAGTGTGGCTTTTCTACCCATAAGTCATTGTAAACTCAGTGGTGGAATGAGCAACTGAGAAGCTCCTGATTGTAAATGTTATATACCTGGGTTATTTCTGTTGGGCATGGCACAACGCAATGTTATGGGAGACTCACTCTCAGGTACCTAGAGTTCTGATGCTATGATTGGCTAGTTTGACCACTCTGCTGGGCTCAAAAGGAGGCCTCCTCAAGGCAGAACTCTCTCTGACTGCTGGTTGAGGAAGAAGTACTGCTGAAAGAGACACATGCTGCTGGGAAAGAGACGCAAGAGACATGCATTGCTGAGACACCGAGGGACACGCACCACTGGGGGAGAGACTGTGAGAGACTTGGCTGAGAGATGGTGGGCTGGGAGAGAGACTGAGGGTTTTTGTTTTTCCTGAACTTGAATTGTAACTTGGTGCTTCCCTAAAAAACCTCATAATCTGTGAGCTCTGTGTGGCCACTGCAGTGGATTATCGAACCCAGGAGAGAGGTGGTGGTGCTTTGGGAGGAACAGTTGGTGAAAGGGCTGGAGGGAAGCAGCATGTCTGGCCTTGTAGTAATAGGCCTTGGGCTATTTGGTGATTCTGCCTTCCTCTTGTGGGATTAGAGGAGGTAAGAACATGTGGCCTCCTTGCCGTTTTTGCAATTCCACATCACAACCATTAAAAATGAAAAATTTTACCCTCCAAATTGTTTTATGAAGCTGCTTACTGTCTGTTCTCTAGTGCTGCTATAACAAATACCACAAGTGGATGGCTTTAACAAAGAGGAATTTATTCTCTTACAGTTTAGGAGGCTAGATGTCCAAGTTCCATGTGCTGGCTCTAGGGGCTGGTGAAGTCCTCTTAACTTTGGGCTTCAACTCTGCCTCTTGTTCCAGACCCACTGGAGCTGGAAGCATCTCCTAACTCAGGCAGCTATTCACTGCTGAGACTGACAAACTCAATGTTGGCATGTAAAGTGGCACAGTCCCAAGATCAGTAGGCAACACAGCAGGCCTCTGGTTCAAGTCTAGAAAGTGGAGATTAAGACATGGATTAATACAGGATTTTGTTGTTGTTGTTAGGTGCCTGCAAAAACGGCAAGGAGGCCACATGTTCTGACCTCCTCTAATCCCACAAGAGGAAGACAGGATTACCAGCAGTAACCCAAGGCCTATTACTGCAAGGCCAGACATGCTGCCTCCCTCCAGCCCTTTCACCAACCATTCCTCCCAAAGCACCCACCACCTCTCTCCTGGGTTCGATAATTCTCTGCAGTGGCCACACAGAACTCATGGATTATGGGGTTTATTAGGGAAGCACCAGGCTACAACTCAAGTTCAGGAAGAACACTCAGTCTCTCTCCCAGCCCACCGTCCCTCAGCCAGCAGTCTCTCACAGTCTCTTTCCCAGAAGTGCTGGTCCCTCAGTGTCTCACTCAGCAATGCGCGTCTCTTGCGTCTCTTTCCCAGAAGCACGTGTCTCTTTCAGGGGCGCGTGTCTCTTTCGGCAGCACGTCTTCCTCAACCAGCAGTCAGAGAGAGTTCTGCCTCCAGGAGGCCTCCTTTTGAGCCCGGAAGGGTGGTCAAACTAGCCAATCACAGCATCAGAACTCTAAGCATGTGAGAGAGAGTGGGAACCTCCCAGAACATTGTATTGTGCCACACCCAACAGAAATACGCCAGGTGGACAACTTCAGCAATCAGGAGCTCCTCAGTTGCTCATAGAAAAATCCCATCTTGGAGTTTACAAAGACTTATGGGTAGAAAAGCCACACTAAGTAATTTACTACGCTGCAGAGCTGTTGAGTCATCTCCAACTCATACTGACCCTATGCACAGCAGGACAAAACATTGCCCAGTCTTGTGTCAGCCTCACAATCCTTGCTATACCTGAGCCCATCATTGCAGCCACTGTGTCTATCCATCTCATTGAGGGCCTTTCCCTTCTTTTTTGACCCTCCACTTTCCCAAGCATGGTATCCGTCTCCAGGGAATGGTTCCTTCTAACAACATGACCAAAGTAGGTGAGATGAAGTCTGGCCATTCTCCCTTCCAAGGATCATTCCAGCTGTACTTCCTCCAGGAGAGCTTTGTTAGTCCTTGGAGCAGACTATGGTACTCTTAGGATTCTTCTCCAGTACCACAACTCAAAAGCAACAACTGTTCTTCTGTCTTCCTTATTCGTCGTCAAGCTCTCACATGCATAAGAGGCAACTGAAAGTACCACGGCTTGGGTTAGGTGGACCTTACTCTTCAAGGAAATATCTTTGCTCTTCATTGCTTGAAAGAAGTCTTTTGCAGCAGATTTCCCCAATATAATATATCATCTGATGTCTTCACTGCTGGTTCCATTGGTGTTGATTGTAGAACCAAATAATATGAAATCCTTGACAACTTCAATCTTTTCTCT
Source organism: Orycteropus afer afer (assembly GCF_000298275.1). Classification (NCBI taxonomy): domain Eukaryota; kingdom Metazoa; phylum Chordata; class Mammalia; order Tubulidentata; family Orycteropodidae; genus Orycteropus; species Orycteropus afer. The sequence continues at coordinate 3,995,505 of NW_006921886.1, forward strand.
ATCCACCATGAAGCTGTTTATTGAACCAGTTGTGAAGATTTTTGTTTTCTTTATATTGAGGTGTAGTCCATACTGCAGACTATAGTCTCTAATCTTCATGAGTAAGTGCTTCAAGTCATCCTCTCTTTCAGCAAGCAAAGTTCTGTATCTGTGTATTGCAGTTTGTTAATGAGTCTTCCTCTAATCCTGACACTATATAATGTTCTTCATATAATCCAGCTTTTTTAATTATTTGTTCAGCATACAAGTTGAATAAGTATGGTGAAAGAATACCACTCTGATGCACTCCCTTCTTGATTTTGAACCATGCAATATCCCCTTGTTCTGTTCGAATGACAGACTCCTGATCTATGTACAGGTTCTTCATGAGTACAATCAGGTTTTCTGGAATCCCCATTCTTTTCAATGTTATCCATAATTTGTTACAAGCTACACAATTGAATGTTTTTGCATAGTCAATAAAACATAAGTAAACATCTTTCTGGTATTCTTTGCTTTCAGCTAAGATCTGTCTGACATCAGCAATGATGTCCCTTGTTTCACGTCTTCTTCTGAATCCAGCTTGCATTTCTGGAAGCTGTCAATATACTGCTGCAACTATTTTTGAATCATCTTCAGTAAGATTTTACTTGTGTGTGATATTAATGATATTGTTTGTTAATTTCCACATTCTGTGGGATAACTTTTCTTTGGAATAGGTCCAAATATGGATCTCTTCCAGTCAGTTAGTCAGGTTGCTGGCTTCCAAATCTCTTGGTATAATTGAGTGAGCACCTCCAGTATGGCATCTGACATCTCAATGAGTGTTCTGTCAATTCCTGAAGCCTTGTTCTTTGACAATTCTTTCAGTGCAGCTTCAACTTCTTCCTTTGATACCATTGGTTCTTGATCATATGTCACCTCCTGAAATGGATGAACATTGACTAATTCTTTCTGGTAGAGTGACACTGTGTATTCCTTCCATCTTCTTTTGATGTTTCCTGCATCACTCAATATTTTGTCCATAGAATCTTTCAGTATTGCAACTCGAGGCTTAACATTTTTCTTCAGTTCTTTCAGCTTGAGAAAAGCTGAGCATATTCTTTGCCTTAATGAAGAGCTGCCCCCAAGCAAAAAGAAGCTCCCAGCCCTGGGCCAGCCTACCTCAGGCCCCTGCCTAAAAATAGAGCTGCCTCCAAGTGAAAAGCAGCCTTCAAGCCCTGGGACCACCTTCCCCAGGCCCTGAACTTAACAAAGAGCCGTCCCCAAGTGAAATGGAGCCTCCAAGCCCTGGGCCTGCCTACCTCAGGGCCCAGCCTCAATATAGAGCCACCCCCGAGTAAAAAGCAGCCTCCAAGCCCTGGACCTACCTACATCAGGCCCCTGGCTTAATAAAGAGCTGCCCCAAGTGAAAAGCAGCCCTTGAGTCCTGGCCAGTCTACCTTGGGCCCTGGCCTTAATATAGAGCTACTCCCAAATGAAGAGCAACCTCCAAGCCCCAGGCCCCTTACCTCAGGTCCACATACATCAGGCCCCAGCCTTAATAAGAGCTGCCCCCAAGCAAAACAGAATCTAGATAGTGAAATAGGATCTAGATGTACTAAAAAGCTTGAGACCTTTCTCAAAGCTTATCTTTATATACTTGAAGCAGGTTACACTCTGAAGGTAACTCATTAGCTGCTCACAGAAGATTCTATCATGAAGTTGATTACATCACATTGAATCTCATCCTGAGGAATAACCACATCCAGCTGCCAATCCACTCAAAACTACAGCCCAGCTAAGTTGACACACAACTTTAATTATCACATTCATATTCCTATAATATATTTTATTCTGTAAGGTTGGTATGGTAGTTAAGGTTGTATGTCAACTTGGCTCATCCTCATTGAGAGGCTGGGCAATCTCAATGGTAAGATTGGTAATTAACTCCATGATATAATCTACTGGAGTAGCTGAGTAGCTGCTTTAGGGATGTGGACTGCTTCCAGTATATAAGAAGCAACTTTGAGGAAGGTCTGCAGCTTTTTGGCGTGCTTGAATCCTGGCTATAGCCAAGTCATTGTTCATAAGCATGCCATGCCCTGCTGATCTTGAGACTTTTAATAGACTTGAATTAATGGCCTGCCGTATGGTTTGGTAATATTGAGTTTGTGCCTTTTCACTTGTCAGCCTCAGCAGCTAGCAGCTATCTGAGTGAAGAGTTGCTTCTAGCTTCCATAGGCCAAAGGCAAGAAGAAGAGCTGAAGTCCAAGCTCGAGGGGTTTTCACCCAGCCCCTAGAGCCTGGCACCTGGAACTCAGACTTCTAATATCCAAAATTTTAAGAGAATAAACTCTTGTTTTTTAAAGCCATCCCATTTGTTGTATATTCCTGTCAGAGTGGCACTAGGTAACCAAAACAGGTGGAGTTCAATTTAATGCTTTAATACCTTTGTTGCAACATTGTCTTATTCACCATTGTACCCTCTGTTCCTTGTACAATGTCTGGCACCTATAAGGGACACCATAAATGTTATAGAATTTTAATTCAATTGTCATATTTTCCCTACCATGTGATATGTTTTGACCTCTTGCCATTGTTGTTCTAGTTATTTTAACTTTATACTTCTCCAGATAATTATTTTACAGTGAACAATAAAAAAAAATAATAATAATAATGGTAGTTGTTATTGAACCAACTCCAACTCCTAATGATGTAATGTAGAAGAGGACAGAACTTTGCATGATCCTGTGTCATCTTCATGATCATGTTTGAGTTCATTATTATGGCTGTTGTGTTGATATATCACATCGAGGGTTTCCCTCTTTGTTTGCTGATACTCCACTTCTACCAAGCATGATGTTCCTTTCTAGAGACTTGTCTTTGCTGATGATAACAAATATACATAGACAATATTAAAGAATTCATAAGAGAATTAGATTGGAAAAGTTTACATTACAAAGCATACTGGATTTTACTTAAAAATTCCTGTTCAGTATCTGACATATTTTCTCCTATGCTCTCATGCCTTCCTAGATTATATGCTTTGTGAAGTTGCCAATCCAGTTTTTCTCCTCCCCCTTCTTTATAATGGTAGGTAAGAATTTTTTTCCAGGAGAAAACTGGACTAAGACTCAGGCTAGCTTTTGTGCCAGAATAGGCCTGCTAAAATCCCTTCTGGAAGTGCACCTTTTTGCTTAAAAGCAATCTTTGAATCAGCTGCTAAAAAGACAAAATTTTCTTCTTCATGTCAACATTATTAGTTATTTTTCCCAAGAACTATTGCTGTATAACAAGCCATCTCAAGTTAGTGGTGTAAAGCAATGGCCATTTATTTTCTTGGATTTTGAAGATGAGATTTGAACAGGTCACATAGGAAAGGGCTTATCACTGACTCACAATGTCTTGAAACTTAGATGGGCAGATTCAAATATCAGGAGATGTCTCTATCTTCTGGGAGCCAGAATATCTGAAGGTCCTTCCATTGATGTGTGTGTCATTGGCTTCAACTTCAACTTGCTTATGAGCAATTGATGGCCTAGTACAGTTGACCCCTGGTTCTGACTGATGATATTGAGCTTCTCCATTGTCTCTTTCCACATAGGTAGGCAATTTTATTTCTGTTTATCCCATCTGGTGAGGTCTACATGTATAGTTTCCATTTACGTTGGAAAAAGGTATTTGCAATGAGTAAATTTTTGGTCTGGCAAAATTCTGTAATCAGTCTCTGGGATTGTTTATATCACCAAGGCCATATTTTCCAATTATGATCCTTCTTCTTTGTTTCCAACTTTCATATTCCAAACACCAGTTATTATCAACATATCTAAATTGCATGTTTGATCAATTTACAGAATTATGGTAAAAATCTTTAATTGCTTCATCTTTGGTGTAAATTGTTAGTATGTAAGTTGTTGGTACATAAATTTGAATAACAGTTGTATTAACTGGCTTTCCTTGTGCATGTATAGATGTTATCACTGACAGCACTGTACTTCAGAGTAGATCTTGAAGTGTTCTTTTAGACAATGAATGCAACACAATTTCCTTTCAATTTGTCATTCCCACATAGTAGACAATATGATTGTCTGAATCAAAATGGCAAATACCAGTCCTTTTCAGCTCAGTAATACCTAGGATATTGATCTTTATGCATTCCATTTCTTTTTTTTTTTTTCAATTTTTCTAGATTCATACTGAGTATACTTTACATTCCAATCATTAGTGCATGTTTACAGCTCTTTCTTCTCATTTAGAGTTGTGCCACATCAGCAAATGAAGGTCCCAAAAGTTTCATTCCATCCAAGTCGTTCAAGGTCAATCCTACTTTGAGGAGGTAGCATTTCTACACTCATATTTTGAGTGCCTTCAAAACTGAGGGATTCATCTTCTAGCACTACATCAGACAGTGTTCAACTGCTATTCATAAGATTTTCACTGGCCAAAATTTTCAGAAGCAGCATGCCATATTCTTCCTAGTCTCAGCTAAAATGAAACCTTGAGTATATCCCACTTGAATTTAGAGACAATATCAAGAATAAATATGATACTTTGAACAACAATGACTGAAAAAGAGATGTGTTCTGGCATGACATCAAGAACATCATGCATGAAGAAAGTAAAAAGTCATTAAAAAGAAAGTCAAAAAAGAAAATAGAAAAATGGATGTCAGAAAAGTCTGAATCTGGCTCTTGAACATAGCCTAGGTGAAGTGAATAGAAGAAATAATGAAGTAAAAGAGCTGAATAGCTTTCACAGGGCAGCTCAAGAAGACAAATTAAATTATTATAATGAAATGTGCAAAGATCTGGAGTTAGAAAGTGAAAAGAAAAGAACATGTTTTGTATTTCTCAAGTTGAAATAACTGAAGAAAAAGTTCAAGCCTCAAGTTGCAATATTGAAAGATTCTACAGTAGAAATACTGAAACATCAAAAGAAGATGGAAGGAATACACAGAGTGACTACAACTGTCTGCCATTTCAAGAGGAAACCTATGATTAAGAACCAATGAAACTGAAGAAAGAAGTCCATGCTGCACTGAAGGCATTGGTGGAGGGGGGCAGGGAACCTCTAGGAGTTAACAAAATATCAGTTGAGGTATCTCAATAAACATATGAAACACTGGAAATGCTCATTTATTTATGCCAAGAAATTTGGAAGACAGCTATCTGGCCAATTGATTGGAAGAGATCCATGTTTGTGCTCATTCCAAAAAAAGATGATCCAAGAGATTTCAGAAATTATTGAACCATATCACTAATATCACACACAAGGAAAACTTTGCTAAAATAATTGAAAAATAGTTTTAGCAGTATCTTGACAGGGAGCTGCTAGAGATTCAAGGTGGATTCAGTAGAGAGCATGGAATGAGGAATTTCATTGTTGATGTTAGGTGGATCTTGGCTGAAAGTAGAGAATAGCAGAAAGATATTTACCTGTGTTTTATTGTCTATGCAAAAGCATTTGACAGTGTGGGTCATAACAAATTATGGATAACATTGCAAACAATGGGAATCCCAGAACACTTAATTATGCTCATATGGAATCTGTACATAGACCAAAAGGCAATCGTTTGAGTAGATCAAGGGGATACTGCATGCTTTAAAATCAGGAAGGGTGTGTGTCAGGGTTGTATCCTTTCACCACACATATTCAGTCTCTATGCTGAGAAAATAATGCAAGAAGCTGGACTAGATGAAGAACACAGCATCAAGATAGGATTGGGAAAAGATTTGTTAACAACTTCAATATGCAAATGACACAACCTTGCTTGCTGAACGTGAAGATGCTGTGACACACTTACTGATGAAGGTCAGAGACTACTTTCCATATGGATTCCCCCTCAACATAAAGAAAACAAAAATCCTCACAACTGGACCAATAAGCAACATCATGATAAATGGAGAAAGATTGAAGTTGCCAAGGATTTCATTTTACTTGGATCCATAATCAATGCCCATACAAGCATTTGTCAAGAAATAAAGGACAGGATGTGGAGTTGCTATCTTGGGCTGGGCTCTGCCACAGCTGGTGACCCATGACTCTGGGTCAGGGTTGGTGCCAGGGTCAGGATGCCACTGTTCATGGTCTGCAAGTGCACAGTCTTTGTCTACTGTCTGTCACCCACAGACTGAGGAGCCTAAGCATAGAATATTAACTAAAAAAAAAAAAAAAACAGTGCCATTGAGTCGATTCCAACTAATAGCGGCCCTCTTTGGGTTTCTCAGGTGGTAAATCTTTATGGAAGATGACCCAGTCTTCCTTCCATGGAGTGGCCGGCAAATTTGAACTGCCAACCTTCTGGTTAGCAGTCAAATGCCTTAGGCACTATGCCACCAGAGCTCCTTAAATATTGTCTAGGAACCTGAACTGTAACTACTTACAAAATATTTAAAAATTTAAAAATTTAAATTTTGAAATGAATCCCCTCCTTAATGGCCAAGATGTCCTTCATCATTCCACCTTCCAGCTTTTCTTAGCAAAACCAACAGCCTAGCAGCCAGTTACTGCTTGAATGAATAGGGGCTTCTTAGAAGGTATTCCAGGATTTTCTGTAGAGAAACAACTCTTAAAAAAAAGAAATCCTGCCTACAAGCAGTTTCCTTAGAAGACTGTTCAACTCAGAGATAGATGTCTTCTTCCTCTCTCCAGATATTACAGAAGCAGAGGGTGCATCACCTGGGTTCTTTATTCCTGCGGCAGTCTAATTCTGATTGCGGCCCTCCATGTAAATTCATACCATCGCCCACTTCCACTTTGAGACTCTGGGGAATTACCTCCTGTATTTTGGGTAGAAACCATGATATGCCAAAGAAAGTGATGCTGGGTTCTGCATCTGCAGTGGCAGCTCCAGAACATAATTAATGGGAATGTAGTTGTGGATGAGTTAATTTGGGAAACTGCCTCTTCAATTTGAATCCTGTTCTGGTTACTTCGTGCCGCTCTAACAAGAATATATCACAATTGGGATGGCTTGAAGAAAGAAGAGTTTATTCTCTTACAGTTTGGGGGCTTTAAGTCCTAGTTTAAAGTGCCAGGCTCTAGAGGCTGGGTGAAAGCCCCTCGACTTTGGGCTTCAGCTCTGCTGCCTCTTGCTCCTGGCCCACTGAAGCTAGAGACATCGCTTCACTCAGGCATCTACTGGCTGTTGAGGCTAACAAGCCCAAGGTTGACAAATAAAATGGCACAGTCCCGATGTTACCAAACCACATGGCAGGCCAGTAATTCAAGTCCATTGAAAGGCCAAAGATTGGCAGAGCATGGCAGGCTGCAGAGCAATGATATGGCTACATGGAGGGTTCAAGCCTACCATGAGCTAGAGACCATTCCCCATGGCTTCTTCTTATATACAGGAAGAAGACCATGCCCCTAAGGCAGCTACTCAGCTGCTCACTGTAGATTTCACCATGGGGTTGATTACCAGTCTCATCATGGGGAATACTATACCCAGCTGCCCAGCCATTCAAACAGACCAAGCCAAGTTGACACACAAATTTAACCACCAAACCCTAAGTAAATTAATTCTATTTTTCCCTATCTAAAGAACCTAGGGAAAACCCAGCATTGCTCTGTGGGAAGGTGTCTAGGCAGACAGAGGAAATTCAGTTTACTGGGTACCTTTACCTGCTTTCTGTAAGCTAAATGGGCTAGGTTTCAATTCTCCATAAAGTGCTTCCTTCCACTTTCATCCATTGGCCCAGGCAATCTTTCCCTCCTGAATTTGTCTAGGCCATCTTTCCTCTTCCTTATTAGTGAACATACTTTGGATGTTATTTCTTGTCTCTGTGTCAGATTTTCTCCTGCTGTAGCATACTCTTTGATTAATACCATTTAAAAAAATGTAAAATTTGTCATTTAAATCATTTTCAAGCATACAGTCCAGTGGCATTAATCATATTCACAGTGTTGTGCAACCATCATCTGTTTCCAAAGATTTTCATCCCCCTAAACAGAAACTCTTTTACCCATTAAGCAGTAATGATCCCCTAGCCATGGTAATCACTAAGCTACTTTTTGTCCTATGCATTTATCTATTATAAATGTTTCAGACAAAAGGGATTATACAGTGTGTCCTTTTGTGTCTAGCTTACCTCACTTAGCATAATGTTTCAAAGTTCATTATCTTGAAATATGTATTAGAACTTCATTCTTTTTTCATTACTAATATCCTATTGAATGTGAATACCATATTTTGTTTATCCAATAATCTGTTAAGGAATACTGGGGTTGTTTCTACTTTTTGGCTATTGTGACTAATGCTGCAATGAAAAATGGTGTACAACCAAAAAATAGAGAAAGAAATGAAAATTTAAAAAAGACATCTTACATTGAGCCAATTATTAAATTGTCACTTTAACAAGCAAAGAGTGCACAGAATGCCACTTTGAAGACTAAGGTGTGCCTCACCCCAAAAACAAAAAAAACCACTGCTGTGGAGTCAGATCCAACTCATAGCGACCCCTTCTTGGGTTTCCAAGGTGGTATCACTATGGAAGTAGATTACCCAACCTTCCTTCTGAGGAGTAGCTTGTGGGTTTGAACCACCAGCCTTCTGGTTAGCAGTCAGATAGGCACCACACCACCAGAGCTCTCATGCCTTACCCAGGCCATGGTAATTTCAATTGCCTTGTATGCATGTGAAAGCTGGACAATAAATAAGGAAAACCAAAGAAGAACTGATGCATTTGAATTATGGTTTTGGCAAATAACATTGAATATAACATGGACTGTCAGAACAATGAACAAATCTCTCTTGGAAGAAGTATAGTAAGAATGCTCCCTAGAAACAAGGATGATGACACTTTATCTCCCACACTTCAGTCATATTATCAGGAGGGACCCGTTATTGGAGAAGGATATCATGGTTGGTGTCTTGGTTCTCTAATGCTGCAATAAAACAAATACCACAAGTGGATGACTTTAACACACAAGAATATATTCTTTTATAGTTTAGGAGGCCAGAAGTCCAAATTCAGAATGCCAGCTCTAGGGAGTGGGTGAAGCCACCTTGATCTTGGTCTTCAGCCCTGCCTCTTGTTCCAGGCACACTGGAACTGGGGGCATCTCCTAAGTCAGGCAGCTACTGGCTGCTGAGGCTGCCAAACCCAGGGTTGGTAGGTAAAATGGTACAATTCCAAAATTGGCAGGCAACATGGCAGATGACTGATTCAAGTCCAGGCACTGGAGATGAAGAGTCAGCAAATGCAGAGTCCAGATGTGCCAAAAAGCTCAAGACCTTTCTCAAAGATTCTCCATGTATACTGGAAGCAGGCCACACAGCAGAGGCAGCTACTTTTCTATGATTAGTGTCTCATAGCAGCAGATTCCACCATGGAAATGATTACAGTCTCATCATAAGGAATAAGTACATTCAGCTGACAAGCCACTCAAAACCATGGCCCAGTAAAGTTGACACACAAGCTACAACCTTAACTGCCACAGTTGGCAGAGTCAGCAAAAAAAAAGGAAGAGCCAGTGACTGGCTGATGGGTTTGAACTACCAACCTTTTGGTTTGCAGGTGAATGCTTTAACCACTATGCCACAAGAGCTGTTTGAGGAGGAATAAAAAAAAAAAAAAAAGCTCACTGCTATTGAGTCGTTCAGACTCATAGTGATCCCTTTTGGGTTTCCGAGGCTATAAATCTTTACAGAAGTAGATTGCCCCATCTTCCTTCCTCAGAGCAGCTGGTGGGTTTGAACTGCTGACCTTCTGGTTAGCAGTCAAGTGCCTTATTCACTATGCTATCAGAGCTCTTTGTTGTTGTTGTTGTTATATGCCGTCGAGTTGGACCCGACTCATAGCGACCCCTCCTTGGGTTTCCAAGGCAGTATCACTACAGAAGTAGATTGCCCCATCTTATAGAAGAGCACAAAAAATAGGAATTGTGGGAAAATAGAAACTGCAATAGTTATTGTTAGAGTTACTGTCAGCTTTGGTGAAGTCTTTTAGTAAATCCGTTGTTTTTCGAGGTTCTAAGTGTTTCTATATGAAAAATTCCAAGGACACCTGACTGGCTAAGGACAGTGATAGGTAACTTGTGATATGGTCACATATCTCTGTGGAGATTATATTTATTGTAACTTAGTTCTTGGCTCTTTTTAATTAATAGATATTCTTTCTGGGAGCTTGACAACAGCACAAAATAACATTTGTTGCTACTTTTTCATATGATAAATTGGGTTGCTACAAATTCTCATTAAAGTTATTATTAATATCTCCTATTATTGCAGCTTCTAAGTATTTCATTTATAACATCACTGGTGGTTCTTTACTTACATTTTATCAGTGGCTAGTTGGAAAGATAGAGAATTTGATATGCAATAAAGATAAATGATGGCAGAAAAATGGATTCTGAATGTTGTTTGAAAAACCACAATTCCCTTCATCTAGTTGAGACTCTAGGCTTGTTAGTACTTAATCATCATTGTTCATTTTTAATTTTTTTTGTTTCCTATCTTGCACACTGAATAGAAAACAATCATACTGTTATAGCATTGGCAAAAGCAGTTTTGTTAAAGCAATTCTCTTTTCTAATGTGGATGGGATATATGTGTATTTAGTTTTTGCTCTTGAACTTGTTATCAGAATAATGTTATCGTATAAAACTCAAACTCATACCTGTCAAGTCGGATCTGTCTCATAGCAATCCCTCCTTGGGTTTCCGAGGTGATATGACAACGGAATTAGATTACCCAATCTTCCTTTTGAGGAGTGCCTGGTGGGTTTGAACCACCAGCCTTCTGGTTAGCGGTCAAATGTCTCAGGCACTACACCACCAGAGCTGCCATGTTATCATATATTCTTGTCTTTTTTTTTTTTTTTAATAACTTTTGATGACTTTTTTTGTATCATTACCAATCATAGAGAAATCTATTTAGTTTAATCAGTCATCCACTTCTGAACATGAGTATTTGTTTAAGGTAGTTTCCAATTTTGTTACAGAGGTAAATCACACAGATAATCTGTCATGGGAGCAAAAGAAAGATAACATGTGCAGTGATTCACATTTAGTAATAAAACATTATCTTTTTACACTCTCTGGGTCTTTGTGTGAGGGTGATGGTGGATAGTAGAAGTAAAATATGGTATTATAGTGAATTTCATAGATAAAAAGAGATTCATTAACAATCACTGTATTATACTTTTAAAGAATGCTATTTTTATGACAAAAGTAATGTGTGCTGTGTCATTGTAGAAAATTTGAAAAATACGAAGCAGAAAATAAAATTTCCCCAAATTCCAAAGTTTCAGGAGAAATTAGTTTCACTATTTTAGTACATATTCTTCTAGACTTATGTGTGTGTGTGTATGGGTGCTTAATATGAAAAGAAATGTAACTCATAGTTCAGTAGTTATGGTGGATCATACCATAGCTGTTTTAATCTGCTCCCAGTGTGCATTACTGTACTTAGAGGCTAGAAAGCTAAAAAGGACATTTTCTAGACACTTGTAGCTAAAATCTTGGGTGTAAATTGGTCTTGGCAGTTAGATGCTGCTTGTGAGTACTGTAGGGTTTAGGTTAGGCACCAGCTATGTTCATTGTGCTTTGGCTCTTCCTACTAGCAAACACAGCCATAGATATGTCATTTTTTTCTACAGTAGCTTTCCACTGTTCACTCACTTTATGAATGTCTTGAGGCAGTTTAGTGGCAGCAGCAGCTTCCAGATCCTTGGAAGTCAAGGGTTCCATCTCTTGATTCATTAACTTCCAAGTTGTGATAATGATTTCAAGTTCATAGTCAGGCAAATTCAGCTGTTAATTGGAGGGGAGCACTGGTGGCACAGTGGCTAAGGGCTTAGCTGCTAACTGAAAAGTCGGTGGCTTAAAACTACTAACCACTCCAGGAGAGAAAGATGTGGCAGTTTGCTTCCATAAAGATTATACTTACTCCTCGCTTACCATTTATCTCATTATCTGACATTTTACATTTGAGATAATAGTGAAAAATCCACTATTTTGCACATTAACAACATATGTCTGGCAGTAATGTGGAGGTGGGAGGTAAGAGTATTGCTGGCTGTTATGGTTAAGGTTATATATCAATTTGGCTGGGCCATGATTCTTAGTAGTTTGGCAGTGAGGTAATATAATTTGGCAGGTATGAAATGGTGTAATTTGGTAGTTATGTAATGGTGTAATTTGGCTGTGGTATAATGATGTGATCACCTTCCATTTTGTAATTTGATGTGATCATCCTCTATTTTCACATAGTGCTGTTTTTTGCATAAAGACCAGGATTTTGGCCCTAACCATGCCAGTAAGTGAGGAGTGGGTATACAAACTTGGAAACACTATGGAAACATTTCTGTTCTGTCTATGGGGTCACTCTCAGTGGGAATTGACTCAAAGGCAACAAGTTTATTATTATTATTATTTGGAGTATAAAACAATTGTAATAAATTAACCCTAAAATTTCAGTGAGCCATGACACTCCAATTCTCTCCCACATAACAATTCAGTGTCAGAGCTCCTGGCTGACAGACACTTTCCTTACATTTTGTGGCCATAACATCCACCTTGGTTTCCTCACCTTCCCCCATGCACACATACACATAGCTGTAGAAGAATATGCACTAAAATAGTGCAACTAACTTCTCCTGAAACTTTGGAATTTGGGGAAATTTTATTTTCTGCTTCATATTTTTCAAATTTTCTACAATGACACAGCACACATTACTTTTGTAATAAAAACAATAGCATTCTTTAAAAGTATAATACAGTGATTGTTAATGAATCTCTTTTTATCTATGAAATTCACTATAATACCATCTTTTACTTCTACCATCCACCATCACCCTCACACAAAGATCCAGAAAGTGGAGAAAGATAATTTTTATTACAATTATCAGAAAAAAAGATTGTAGGAAAATAGATATACTTGTAAAAAGCCCTGGACCAGAAATAACATAGATTCCTTCTGACCGTATCACACTGGTGAAGACTAGTTCCATAATTTTTCTCATGTACAAAGAGATTGGGAAATATGGTCACTGACTGGACAGCAAGTTCCCAATGACAATTATACCTTAAAGAAAAAGACATGAAGTTTGTACTTGCCACCATCTGTGGTGTTTTTCTAGGTACCGTTCCTAGAGGTTCAAACTGGAGGCCCTCCCATATTTTTTATCCCTCAAATTCCTTGTATTACAGTTGTTTTTACTTAAAGCAGGTGGAGTGGTTTCTGTTTTCTGCAGTTGAACTCTGTTAGAGATATATTATATATGATTACTTCTACATCTTTTTAAAAAATTTTAATATACCCTAGAAACCATTTCCTAATACCATTCAAATTTGCCTTTAAAAAAATTCTTATATTGCCTGTATGACTTCTAGTATTTAATATTGAGGAGAGTTATGAGGTTATCAGGCTTATTTTTCTTTTATTATGAGCATATTATTTTCTGTCTGAATTTAAATGTATTATTGTAATTCAAAAATTTTGTCAGCAGATCTAGATATAATTTTCCCTGGAACATGTTGATCCTTTTTCATTTGTAATCTCTGGTCTTTCTCCCTTCAAGAAAAAAGTTTTTGACAACTTTATATATTTTGGGTTGCTTAGATTGGGTAATCTACTTCTGTAGTGATACCGCCTCAGAAGCCCAAGAAGGTGTTGCTATGAGTTGGATTCGACTTGACGGCAGCGCATTGCATTGTGTTGTCTTTTTCAAAGGATATAAATACTTTTTATGAGAAAAACTTGCATTTTAAGATTGAATTTCTGATTATTTCTGATTTATGTTTTATTTTTTTTTTAAAGAAAAAATACCTATATTGCTCTACGTAATTATATGCATAAACAATTTTAAGAAAAATGTTGCTGTTGTTAGGTGCCATAGAGTCTGTTCTGACTCATAGTGACCCTATGCACAACAGAATGAAACACTACCCAATCCTGTGCCCTCCTCACAATTATTGCTATGTTGGAGCCCATTATTGTAGCCACTGTCATTCCATCTCATTTTGATCTTCCTTTTTTGGGTGACTACTTTTCTAAGCATGATGTCCTTCTCCAGGAACTGGTTCCTCCTGACATTGTGTCCAAAATAAATGGAAATAGTCTTGCCATCTCAATTCTAAGGCCATAACATACTAAACATGCCCAGTCTCACTGGACCTTGAAAGCTAACAGGTTGAGCTTGGTTAGTACTTGGATAGGACACCACCTGGGAATAACGGATACTGTAAAACTCACTGCCATCTAGTTGATTCCAATTCATAGAGACTCCCCTTGGGTTGCTGAGGCAGTAAATCTTTATGGAAGTAGATTGACTAATCTTTCTTCCATGGAATGGCTGGTATATTTGAACCTCCAACCTTCTGGTGAGGAGTCAAATACCTTAGTCACTATGCCACTAGAGCTCCTTAATGGATACTGTAGGCTTGATAAAAATATAATTTAAGTATTTTATAATTAACAAAATGGCCTCTAAAATCTGCTCCAAAACAGTACAGTTTTACTAGAAACTAGAGGCAGTATAGTTGGAAATCCCATAAATGTCCATGGTTGTTGTTGTTGTTGTTGTTAAGTGCCGTCGAGTCGTTTCTGACCCATAGCGACCCCGTGCACAGCAGAACGAAACACTGCCCGATCCCGCACCAGCCCCACAATCCCTGCTATACTTGAGCCCATCATTGCAGCCACC
>NW_006921886.1:4013498-4035956 GCF_000298275.1 Orycteropus afer afer
TTTTTTTTTTAAAGTAAAGAAGCAACAACATAAAAGCTGAAAAAAATCATTATACATTCATATGAATGAACTTGGAGATATTTTGTGAAGGAATTCAAATTCCATAACAGTGGAACTTACGTCCTACATTTTTCTAGAAAGGAAATGAATGAAGAAAACAACTTCATATTCACTTGTGTTTGCATAAAATCATTTGAGACTTAAATGAATAATTGATGACCTTTGTTTACTCTCTGAGTGAAGGGAGAACTGGGTGGCTAAGGACAAGGTTTGGAGACAATTTTGTACTCTTTGAATTGTGAAATATATGAGAGCACTATTTTTTTAAACATGAGGAAAAAATAAACAAATTGTTGTATGATAACTCAGGGACTGCATCTTTTACCTTGGCCAGCCTTATAATGCACTCTATTCAATAGACTTTCTTTCAGTAGAAAAAATATTCTAGACACTTATCAGTGGATTACTCTGTGTCAGCTATTGGGTATACTAACAAACTCAGATAGTTCCACTTTCAAATATATAACAGTCTAGGGGAAGAGATGGACATGTAAGCAACTCATTGTAATAAACTGTGATAAATACTATAAATGTGCTGCTGTCATGTCAGATCCGACTCATAGTGACCTCTCCTTGGGTTTCCGAGGTGGTATCACCATGGTAGTAGATTGCCCAACCTTCCTTCTGAGGAGTGGCTGGTGGGTTTGAACCACCAGCCTTCTGGTTAGCAGTCAAATGCCTTAGGTACCACACCACCAGAGCTCCTGATAAATACTATAGTAAAGATCAAAATATTATTTTGCTATCTGTATCCAATGCAGAGAAATATAAATATAGCCCTGATGTCATGCTTGCTCAAAGCAGTAGGTTAAGCCAGACTCATTGAACCCTGTGATAAATACCCATGGTACAGAAACTCCATGTGAATCTAACTGTCCTGTTCTAATTATTTTCCAGTGTAAGGAATTTCCTTGCCAGGAACTTACCCAGATTTCAAGCATTGTGTTTTACTTTCCTAGGAGTTCTGATAGCATAGTGCCTAAGGCACTTGACTGCTAACCAGAAGGCTGGCAGTTCAAACCCACCAGCCACTCCTCGGAAGGAAGGTTGGGCAATCTACTTCTGTAGTGATACTGCCTCGGCAACCCAAGGAGGGGTCGCTATGAGTCAGGTCCAACTCGACGGCACATAGCAACAACAACATTCTGTAAGAATATTGCAGACTTCTTCCACTTTCATTAGTCAGAACTTGGTTCAAATCGTAGCTCTACCATGTCTTGTCTGTATCACTTTGGGGGAAGTCAGTGAACTAATTCAAGCCCTGATTTCTTCATCTATAGAACAGGAGTAAATAATACAATCTGTCTCATAGGAGTGATGTGAGAAATTAATGAATGATGATGATCAGCTTCTTAACAGAGTGGCTTCATTGAATGATCATATAAAGAGGCATTGACTACATGAACAGAGTCTGCTAGAAGAAACAGTGAGGAAAGAAGGAGATACTAGAAGTGAGAGGAGTTGAGGTCCCTTCCAGAACTGGCCCACTGGAACAGTTGCTCATGCTCCTGGGTTCAGGTATATCTTATGTTGTCTGGAATATAAAAAAGGCTGCATGAGTGGCAAAAGCAATAGGAGACCTTTATTTGAATTAGTTTTTCCCTTGTGGCTTCTTTATAAGGCAAGTTCAAAGCAAAAATAGAGATAGCTAAACCATGGTTCAAGCTTTTCAACAGTTATAAGCAACTTTCTTCATCAGCCTTCTTCCAGTCTACCACTTATAATATTATTTTACATCCTGAATGGTGGCATTTTATGACGTGGCAGCTAAATCCTTAAAGTGTAAGTAAATAAATAAATAAATGGAGTGGATATTCTGCTTCGAGTAGCTTACAGTCCAATGGGAAAGACTATCAAATAAACTGCACCTGACAACCCTCTAATAAAATCCAGAGCTAAGCCCTGTGA
Source organism: Orycteropus afer afer (assembly GCF_000298275.1). Taxonomy (NCBI): domain Eukaryota; kingdom Metazoa; phylum Chordata; class Mammalia; order Tubulidentata; family Orycteropodidae; genus Orycteropus; species Orycteropus afer. The sequence continues at coordinate 4,015,467 of NW_006921886.1, forward strand.
GAGATAAAAGCACTGGGAATTTAGTACCACAATGAAATCCATAGATAGGGGTGGTGTTTTAGTTTCCTAGTGTTGTTGTAACAGAAATACCACACGTGGCTGGCTTTAAAGAAGAGAGATTTATTTTCTCACAGTTCTAGAAGCTAAAGTTTAAATCAAGATCTCAGTCTTGTTGACTCCTTCTATGGACCTCTCTCCTACTTTCTGTTAACAGTTGTCAGTATTTGGTGTTCCTTGGCATCTGTCTTTCCCCTGCATGTGTTTCTGGGTTTATTTTGCTCCTTTTATAACTGAAAAGTAATTAAGTTTAGGATCCACCCTACTTTGCTGTGATCTCATTAACATAAAAACGAAAAACCCCTATTTCCAAACAGCATCATATTTTCAGGTACAGGAATACAGATTTCTCTCTTTAAAAAAAAAAATATTGTGATTTGGGTGAAAGTTTACAGAGCAAATTCATTTTCCATATAGTAGTTCACATGTACTTTGTCTCATAACATTGACTGCAATTTCCCACAATGCAACAGCTCTCTTCCAATTTCCTCCCCCTAGTTACCTCTTCTCTGTGTCCATCCCTCCCATGCACTCCTGCCCCCTGAGCTGTCTCTCTGTTCATACACAGCCCTTCTATTTTCCCATGATCAGTCTCTCCAAGGAATGTATCTAGCTAACATAAATGTTCAGCTCATATGTCTTTTGCTTGGCTGGAAGCCACAGGAGTGGGTTCAATTCCAGACCTGAAGGACAGCTAGGGGCCATAGTCTCAGGGGTTCTACCAGATTCTGTCAGACAAGACAACCTGGTCCCCCTTTAATTTTATTAATGATTTTGAGTTTTCTTCCATATTTTTCTCCCATTCTATCTAGGATCTCCTACATAGATCCTCATCCAAGTGGTTGATAGTGGTAGCTGGGCACAATCTATTTCTTCTGGTCTCATAGTCATATTGGCTGAGGATCACATGGTGTACCTGTCCCTTAGACTAATTATTTCCATGTGTTTTTTATTTTCTTCATTCTTCTTTTCTCTAGACAAGAAGAAACCCATCATTGCAACTAGATGGTTGCTTGCAAGCTTTTAAGATCCCAGTTGCTACTTGCCAAAGTAGGATGTGGAACAGTATTTTTGTGTAGTATGTTATGCCAACAGAATTTGATGTCCCCTGTAACTATGGTTGCGAGCCCACAGGTCCAACTACTTGCTCCCACTGGGTAGCTAGCTATGGCCAAGAAGTCCCTTGTCAGCTCTACTATATACCTGGGAATTCTAAGAGAACATACAAGTACACTTGTAGAAACATTGTCTGTCAACCCTAAACATGGTCATGAGCACACTGCCCCCTGCATAGACATACCTAATCATTCAAACTGTCCACCCATCTATCTGCCCCTAGATAAATGTTTCCCTTCACTGACAACCAAGTATTGCACATGCGAAAGAGTTCATCTTTGTTGTCTATACCTCCCATGCACCTCTCTATGTCTTTCTCTTCCTCAGTACCACTGTGTTGATCACTCACATTTGGTACATTGTCCTGCAGTTCACCAAAATCAATGCTTGCCTCTTCCTATCTAGCAGTGTTCCCTCCCTTCCGTTCCTATTCCTGGTAACCAACAAAGAAAAATCCCTTCCATATATAAACCTTTCCTTGACATTTTTCAATAACAGACTAATAGAATATTTGTCCATCTGTGATTGACTTATTTCACTCAGCATAATGTCATCTAAGGTCATCCACGTTATGTAGCGTTTGGCAGATTCTACATTATTCTTTAGGGTTGCATAGTATTCCATTGTGTGTACGATACATAGTCTAGTTATCTTTTCTTCTGTTGATGGGTACCTAGGTTTTCCATCTTTTGGCTATTGTAAACAGTGTTGCAATGAACATGGGTGTGCACATATCTGTTCTTGTCCTCACTCTCACATCTTTAGGATATATAAGGTATTCAGATTTCAAACATATATTTTGGGGACACAGTTCAATCCATAACAGGTAGGCAAAGGAAGAAAGTGTGAAGATTTCCTAGTGGGGTAAAACTTGAGATGATTTAGAGAAAGGGATGGCCATTCCATGAGAGGGATAGGAGGAGAATGTGCAAAGAAGTGATAAACTACAAGAATATTGTATTTGGGGAAATTGCTAGGATTTTAGAAGTTGAGCAAAATGTGCAGTGAGGAGAGGATTTTGTGAAATCAAAGCCAAAGGGTCAGCAGGGACCTGAAAATTAACTTCCTCATACTTCACAGAATTTTCTGCATCAACCTGACGGCTACAGGGATCCATGGATGATTTCAATCTAATCAGAACAGAAAAGTGATGTGCATGATCCATTGTAGATCTAGAAAAACCACACTGACAGATCTGACCTGGGCGTAAGCAATTTGGTTTTATAGTGATTGCTGAGTTCACTTGCTGCATATGAGAGGGCTGAAAATGAAAACTGGTGAGAATATGAACTAAAGTAGAAAATGTATGTACAGATATTCCCTACCCTTGTTTGATAGCCAAGAAAGAAGTACATATTGAAACCAAGAGGGAAAAAAGACTAATGATGGTATTGAAGCCTTCTGGAGAAAAGAGAATGTATCATACTTGAGTGCTTAAAGAGAGAGAGCACAGGGTTGAAGGAAAGATAGGCTTGAGGGAAAATAACAGAGTGCTGAAGAAAACAAAAAGCCTGGAAAAGAGAAATGAAGTACAGAATATGAGCCTAAAGCAAGGAAAAAAAAATGTTTCGCTGAAAGATGGTCATGGGGCGGAAAGTAATTGGACAATTCTAAAGTGTAGAACCAGGCCTGAGCTGAGTAAAAGGACCACCCCTAAATTGAGTCAAAGAAGTATTGGTACAAAAGCACTGTGTCAACTCATATGGAATTGCGTTTTTAATTTATCTTTTCATACATACTGCAATATGTGTAGCAATCTAGTTAGAATCAACATGTTTGTTACAGTTAGTATAATTTCCCTGCAAACAACAACAAAAATGTTTCCTTCTCTATGTCTAATGGACTATATAATATAGAGCTCTCTCTTTCTCTCTCTCTCTTTCTCTAAGGATTCAAATGTACTCTTCAATGTAACATTTGGTAGATTCCTAAAAGGATTTAGTTCTGATAAGCAACCATAAGTTTAAAACTCATCTGAAATGAAATTGTTTACACATTTTGTTGGAAACATAAAAGAGAACCATTTTCTGTGAGGCTGTCTATGCTATCAGATTTGATCCTGTGAAAAATTCTCCCAGCCTCTGGAAAACATGATGAATATCACAACACCTAGACAGAAAGGATGTAAAGGAGGGGCAGTGGCTAGTCTCATTTGCTGTTTTGTGTGAGGGATACTAGAAAGGGTGAAATTCTCTCTCATGTCCAGGTTGTTTGCAATTTTATCGCAAGGAGTAGATTTTTTTCTTTTTGGAAATAAATATTTTGCAATTCCTGCTGACCTCTTTTAATATCCTAATTAACTTGATATCGTTAAGACATTTATTTACTAACTTCTGTGGATTCAGTCAAAGAGCTCTGGTGGTGGTTTATTTAAGGCATTGGGTGGCCAACAAAAGGTCATTGGTTTGAACCCACCAGGGGCTCTGCAGGAGAGAGATGAGGGAGTCTGCTTTTGTAAGGAATTACAGCCTTGGAAACCCTATGGGTCAGGATTGACTCAATGACAAAGAATCCTTTAAGAGGATTCAATCATTTTGGAAGCTTGGCATGGTGGAGCTAAAAATGAGCTTAAAGAATTAAATTCACCTGTCTCAGCTCAAAGAGTTCAGATAACTTGTCTAAATTCACTTACAGTTTATTTCAGACATAGAACTGGCTCAGTTTGTATGTCTCCTGGTCTGGTGCCTTTGCTTTGTGGTGATTTCTGCCCTCCCACCCCGCAAGAATCAGGGGCCTAGATCTTGAGAGTTCTGTGCTTCATTCATGTGGAAGCAAATATGGACAGAATGGCTGAGTGTGGAAGGCAGACATAAAGAAGAGCCTTAACCTCCTTTTCAGTTTGGTTGACTATTACTGGTTTGTGAATATGTATAAAAGGGTAGTTTGGATAATGTGTACTCAGATTTTGAAACATTTCTGCCCAAATAAGACATATTTCTTATCTTTTTCGAGATTTATATCATTGGTTAATTTTTGGAAGTAGATCATCAAGTCTCTCTTCCTAATTTGTCTTAATCTGGAAGCTGTGATGAAATCTGTTCACCATGGATGACATTGCTGATATTGGAAATACTGGTGGCATAACTTCCAACATCATAGCAACATGTAAGCTACCGTAGTTTGACAAATTGACAAAAGAATGAACAAATCAGTTTCAGAAAAAATGCCATCAGAACATTCCTTAGAAACAAGGATGGTAAGGCTGGTTGAGTGGCTGGGCAACTGGTGGTAGTTATTCCCCATGATGAGACTGTCAGTGAACTCCATGGTGGGATCTACCACAAGCAACTGAGCAGCTGCTTTAGGGATGTGGTCTGCTTCCTGTATATGAGAAGTAGTTTTGGGAATGGTCTCTAGCTTATGGAGTGCTCATTTACTTTCTACACATCATAAAGAAAGGCCAATTGTTAGAAGAAGACATCATGTTTGGTAAAGTAGAAAGACATAGAAAACAAGAGAAACAATCAGGTGGATTGTTGACACAATAATCACATCAATGGACTCAAAAATATCAACTATTATAAAGACGGCACAGGACTAGGCACCACTGTGTTCTGTTATATATAAGGTAACTAAGAGTTGGGCCTGACATCATAGCAACTAACAACAGCTGTCTTCTTTCACTTGGGATATTATCTACTTCAAAACGGAGCTAACTTGGAGAAGCTTTTTTGCCTTTGTGAGAGTGTCTCAAGCAACAAACTTTTTCTGCGACAGGGTTGCAGCATTAAATATAAAATTTAGGGAATGAAATTTAAGTGCTTCCTTTTCATTTTCTCCTTCACCAGCTGTGCTTCCTGATTACAGAGTTAGCATTTGGAACTCTTACTCTCTGAATGACCCTTATATATATTCCAGTGACCTGGAAACCTGCAGCTTCTTTCCTTACCCTTTTAATGTGCCATTTCAGTGCTTGGAAAACATTTCATCCCTCAGTGCTATCAACACTTTTCATGCTGTGAAAGTTGGCTGTCCTAGCTACTTGCACAAATAATGAGCATGCAGAACTGACCCAAATTCTACTCAAGAACTGCATAATATAAGCTAATCATTATATAAAAAGGGCATTGAGTGGTTCTATAATACATTCTGAGAGATGTACAAAATAAAAATGCACACCATGTCAGCTCTTCAGTATGCCTAGGGAAAACATAGTTTCTTGTAATTCTTCTATTCTCTCCCAATTTCCCTCCTAAAAAAATAGTTTCAGTACTTAGTATGAAATTTTAAACCACAAATATAAATATTAAAAAAAGTAATAATCCCCAAAAGAGCTTCAATCCAAAGAAATAATTACTGAACTCTTCCTGTGATCCTAATATTTCTTTATTCTAGGTGTTCATAAATGTGTACACACACACATAATCATAAAAATTTACATTAAAGAGTCCAGACCATCCATTCTTTTCTATAACCTGCATTTTACCACCTCCAAATGCCATGAACATCTTGTGTTTTCAGAAAAGAAATCTATATCATCGTGTACATATACACCATTTTTTGTTTATCTGGGCTCGCATTGATGGTCCCTTGGTGTGGCACAAATGGTTTGTGCTTTACTACTGGGTAGTTAAGTTTGTCGTGTCAACTTGGTTGGGCCCGGTTGAGTGGCTGGACAGCTGGTGGTAGTTATTCCCCATGATGAGACTTTCAGTGAACTCCATGGTGGGATCTACCACAAGCAGCTGAGTAGCTGCTTTAGGGATGTGGTCTGCTTCCCGTATATAAGAAGCAGTTTTGGGAATGGTCTCTAGCTTATGGTGTGCTTGAACCTCACATGCAGCCAAGTCAGTGTTCAGCAGCCTGCCATGCTCTGCCAACCTTGGGACTTTGCATGGACTTGAATTAATGGCCTGCTGTGTGGTTTGGTAACATCGGGACTGTGCCTTTTTACTTGTCAACCTTGGGCTTGGCAGCCTCAGCAGCCAGCAGCTGTCTGAGTGAAGAAACGCCTGTAGCTTCAGTGGGCCAGGAGCAGGGGCAGAGCTAAAGGCTAAGGTTGAGGGGCTTTCACTCCTAGAGCCTGGCACTTCGAATGTGGACTTCAAAGCCTCCAAGCTGCAAGAGAATAAACTCCTGTTTGCTAAACTCATTGCCATTGAGTTGATTTCGACTCATAGCGACCCCTCCTTGGGTTTCTGAGGTGGTATCACTACAGAAGTAGATTGCCTAACCTTCCTTCTGAGGAGTGGCTGGTGCGTTTGAACCACCAGCCTTCTGGTTAGCAGTCAGATGGCTTAGGCACCACACTACCAGAGCTCCTCCTGTTTGTTAAAGCCATCACATTTGTGGTATATTTTCTGTTAGAGCAGCACAGAGGTAACCTAAGCAACTACTAACTTAAAGGTTGGTGGCTCAAACCCTTCCAGCAACATTGTAGAAGAATAGCCTGGCATTCTGCTTCTGTAAAGATTAGATCCAAGAAAATCCTATGGAGCACAGTTCTATTCTGAAACATGGGATTACAAGGTATTGGAATCTATGTGATAGCAATGAGTTTTGAGTTTATTGATGTGCACTTAGGCTGTATTCCTTTTTTTTTTTTTTTTTTTTTGGATTATTGCATACTATGTGGTATTATAACAGTACATTAGTTGCCACATAATCCATCCCAACTAATGACAACCTCGTGCATGTCAGAGTAGAACTGTGCTACATTAGATTTTCAGTGGCTGAAAATTTAAAATCACCAGGCCTTCCTCCCAAGGTGACTGTCGGTGGACTTGAACCTCCAGTCTTTTGGTCAGCAGCCTAGTGTGGTAGCCATTTGCACCACCCAGGGCCTTCATTTGGGATATTTGTGGGTAGCAATAAATTTTGCATTTGGTACAAATCTATATACCATAATTTTATGCAAATAATGTATGCATACTATGTTTATTTGCCAACTGTGACCACCACCATGAGGTAGTTTTGTAAATATGTTATACCAATATTTTCTGAAATGCTGTTAAAAAAATTAACATAACATGCTTATGAAAATAACTGGGAGGAGGTGCAATTGGCAAACTAATGTAGAACTCTCACATTTACACAAAAATATAGTACATATTTTGACATAGTATCATTTATAGGGCAATTAAAATGAAAAAAGGATGTTCTTATTATCAAAAATTTATTAAAGAGATATATTACTAGAGGGTTGGCACTTAGAGTTTCCCAGTCTGATGTTAGAGACTTCCACTGGAGGCTACTCTTCTCTCCCCTCTGGAACTCCCCACTCAGTCGTCTACCTGGGACCTAAGAAGTTCATCTGGGATGTATGGTAGCTTAATGAGAAGGAGTACCTGATGTTATCCATGTTCAGTGATCGAGAGACTCTGCCACAGCTACTGTAGCAGACACAAGAATCTGTGTCTTTAAGGGACATTCATGTTTGGCTTATTCCGGGACACTCAGATGCTCTGCTCCAGTATCTCAGCCACTCTGTAGAGTAGCCCTCCTTTCTGTTCCAATCAATTGCATAGTGTTCTTATTCTGGTATTGGCACATGCAACATGTTTTATTGGGTAAACAGTATCCTAATGTATCTTCATTGAGTAACACCCAAAATAACTAAGCTACAGTAGGAATTCCCAGCCACAACCTCCATAAAGGAGATTTTTGGCATGAGAAGACATGGTAAATTTAACATATGGAATTTAATTGTAGTGAGTAAATGTCCTTCTTAAACTAATTTACATTTTCAATCTCAACCCCCCACAATTTGCATGCCAGTCATCTTCTCCAACCAGACACAAAACTTATGCTACCCTAAAATTTGAACCTACACATTTCTGTTTTTGTACCATTTTTCTTCTGAAATGTCCTCATACTATCTTTTTTCCTCCTCTAATTGTTTAATCATAATCCTGTCCATTGTTGGGAAGTCATCTCAGATTATACCCCTTTCTTAAAGTCTTTCCTAAGTAAATCCTTCTCTAGAATGTTTTTAGGCATATTGCTTTAATCACTCAGCTGATAATTTGGGTAGAGTACTTTGCTGTCTCACTCTCTTTATGTAAGTACAAGTATATATGTACAAACACATGCATGTGCACATGTGCACACACACACACACACACTCTCCCAGGAAAGTACTACTGTTCTAGAACAGGGCCAAAGGGACAAATGTTTTGTGCCTATTGTTTCATCCCTCCTCCAGCAGATACTTTTCTTGGGTTCCATGAGATAGTCTTACTTTTACACTTTACTTTACTTGTTTACCTACTACATGACATGTGTTTCAACTAATTAATGACTATTCATAGGCTTAGTGACCTCTTCTCATTCAACCTGTTTGCACCTTTACAGAGACACCACCTAAAAACAGAAACTTTAAGCACTTGGATGAGGAAAGGAGAAACAATTTAAACAAGCCTTTCCTTAGATTCTGTTAGAAAGGCAGCTGCCCTCTCTGGCTTGGGGATACCCTCAGAAAAGAAATTTTCTCATCATGTTATAAATCTGAAAAAGAGATACCACTAATACTCTAAATGCAAAACAGTATTTCAAAAATGTCTTAGTCAACTAATAATCACCCATACTAGTCACTTCAGATAAATACAGTTATTCAACAACATAAATGGTGGCTATTATGTGGATTTCACCAGATGAATTACACAGGAATAAAATTGACTACCTCTGTGGCATGAAGAGATGGAAAAGCTCAATATCCTTAGCCAAAACAAGGCCAAGAGAGGACCATGGAAGAGACCATCAATTGCTCATATGCAAGTTCAAGTTGAAGCTGAAGACAATTAAAACAAGTTCGTGAGAGCCAAAATATGACCTTGATTATATCCTTCCTGAATTTAGAGACCATCCAAAGAATAGATTTAATGCATTGAACCCTAATGACCAAAAACCAGAGCAATTGTGATATGACATCAAGAACATCATCCATGAAGGAAGCAAATGGTTAATAAAAAGAAAGGAAAGGAAGAAAAGACAAAAATAGATGTCAGAAGAGACTCTGAAAATTGCTCTTAAAAGGAGAGTAGCAAAAGCAAATGGAAGAAATGAGAAGATAAAAGAGCTGAACAGAAGATTTCAAAGGGCAGCTTGAGAAGACAAGGTAAATTCTTATAATGAAATGTCAAAGACCTGGAGTTAGAAAACCAAAAGGGAAGAATATGCTCAACATTCTTCAAGCTGGGAGAACTGAAGAAAAAACTCAAGCCTTGAGTTGCAATACTGGAAGATTCTGTGGGCAAAATATTGAATAATGAATGAAACATCAAAAGAAGATGGAAGGAATACCAGAATCACTGTACCAAAAAGAATTGGTCGATGTTCAGCCATTTCAGGAGGTGACATATGATCAATAGCCAAGCTGCACTGAAGTAATAGGCCAAAAAAAAAAAAAAAAAAAAGGCTCCAGGAATTGATGGAATACCCAATGAGATATTTCAACAAATGGATGCCACACTAGAGGCACTCACTTGTCTATATCAAGAAATTTGGAAGACAGCTACTTGGCCAACTGACTGGAAGAGATACATATTTGTACCCATTTCAAAGAAAGGTGATCCCAGAGAATGTGGAAATTATTGAACAATATCATCAATATCACACACAAGTAAAATCCTGCTGAAGATAATTCAAACATAGCTGTAGCAATATATTGACAGAGAACTTCCAGGAATGCAACCTGGATTCAGAAGAGGATGTGGAATGGGGGAAATTATTGCTGATGTCAGATGGTTCTTGGCTCAGAGCAAAGAATACCTGAAAGATATTTACTTGTGTTTTATTGACTATGCAAAAGCATTCAATTGTGTGGATCACAACAAATTATGGATAACATTGAGAAGAATGGGAATTCCAGAACACTTAATTGTGCTCATGAAGAACCTGTACATGGACCAGGAGGCTGTCATTTGAACAGAATGAGGGGGTACTGTATGGTTTTAAATAAGGAAGGTAATGTGTCAGGGTTGTATCCTTTCAGCATACTTATTCAGTCTGTATGCTAAGCAAATAATCTGAGAAGCTAGACCATATGAAGAAGAGCATGACATCAGGATTGGAGGAGAACTCATTAATAACCTGTGATATGCAGACGACATATCTTTGCTTGCTGAAAGTGAGGATGACTTGAAGGACTTACTGATGAAGATTAAAGACTACAATGTGCAGTATGGATGACATCTCAACAGAAAGAAAATGAAAATCCTCACAACTGGATAAGCAGAATCATGCTAAATGGAGAAAAGATTGAAGTTGTCAAAGCTTTTATATTACTTGGTTCCACAATCAACATCAATGGAAGCAGCAGTCAAGAAATCAGACAACATAATAAACTGGGAAAATCTGCTGCAAAAGACCTCTTTAAAGTGCTGAAGAGCAAAGGTGTCTTCTTGAAGACTAAGATGTACCTAACCCAAGCCATGGTGTTTTCACTCACCTCATATGCATGTGAAAGCTGGACAATGACTAAAGAAGACAGAAAAAGAGTTGATAATTTTGAGTTGTGGTGTTGGCAAAGAATACTAAAAGTATCATGGACTGCCAAAACAAGTAACAAATCTGTCCTGGAAGAAGTGCAGCTGGAATGCTTCTTGGAAGTGAGAATGGTCAGACTTTGTTTCTCACCTACTTTGGTCATGTTGTCAGAAAGGACCATTCCCTAGAGAAGGATATTATGCTTGGTAAATTGGAAGGTCAACAAAAAAGGGGAAGGCCCACAACAAGATGGATTGACACAGTGGCTGCAACAATGGGTTCAGGTATAGCAAGGATCATGAGGCTGGCACAGGACAGGGCAGTGTTTTGTTCTGTTGTACACAGGGTCGCTATGAGTCGGAGCCAACTCGGCAGCACCTAGCAACAACAACAAAACTGATATGAGTCAGAAAAAGCCTCTAGCTCTAGTGGGCCTGGAACAGGAGGCAGAGCTGAAGCCCAATGTCAATGGGCCTTTACTCAGCCCCTAAAGCTGGCACTTTGAAGTTGAACTTCTGGCTTCCTAATGTGTAAGAGAATAAACTCACTTTGTTAAATCCATCCATTCATGGATTTCTGTTACAGAAGCACTAGAGAATCAAGACACATACCGAGCATCATGTCCTCCTCCTGGAATTGGTTTTTCCACAATAGAAAATAACTTGTCCAAAGTAAGTGAGATGAAGTCTTGTCATACTTGCTTCTCTTAAACATTTTGGCTGTACTTCTTCGAAGTCAGATTTGTTCATTCTTTTGGCAATCCTTGGTATGATCGGTATTCTTTGCCAATATCATAACTCAAATGTGCTAATTCTTTTTCAGTCTTCCTTTATCATTGTCCATCTTTTGCATGCATATGAGGCGATTGAAAATCCATGATTGGATTAGGCACATTGTAGTTATCAAAGTGACATCTTTGCTTTTTAACACTTTAAAGAACTCCTTTGCAGCAGATTTTTGCAATGCAGTATGTCGTGTGATTTCTTACGTCTGCTTCTGTTGGCCTTGATTTTGATCCAAGAATGAAATCCTTGACAACTTCAATTTCTTCACCATTTATCATAATGTTATCTATTGTTCCAGTTGTAAAGATTTTTTTTTCTTTATATTCTGGTGTAACTCTATGATTATTAGATGTTAGAAAGGAAGATGTCAAGTAGAAAAATTTTAGAGCTGTCAGAGAAAAATGTCAGTCAACAATGGCAAGGTCACTTTTGTTCATTATCTTCCTTTGTATGGTCTTGAGATAGCTGAGAATAGTGTTTTCACAAAGCCAAATTTGGTTGATAAGTGTATTTTAGGTACAAAGAACATCAGAGATGTTTCCACAATAGAAAATAACTTTTTTATATGTTGAGGAGGTCAACCAGAGTTCAGGCAAGGCCTTTGGGGTTCTTTTTGACTGTTGGTCCTACAGAAATTATGCACTTTTAGATGATAACTTTGCCTGTTTAACTACAGTGACATTATTGCTTCTCAACCAGGGCCAAATTTGCTCCTCAGGGAACATTTGGTAGTGTCTGGAGACACTTTAAGGAACTCTGATGGTTTAGTAGTTAAGGCATTTGGCTGCTAACCAAAAGGTTGGTGGTTTGAACCCACTAGCTACTCTGCAGAAGAAAGATGGAGCAGTCTGCTTCTATAAAGATAGCCTTTGAAACCCAGTGGGGGTCACTATGAGTTGGAATCAACTCAATGGCAATGAGTTTTTTTTATTTTTTAAATTTTTTTGCAGACACTTTTGGTTTTCATAACTGTCAGAGATAGTGAGAAATTAGGTGTGGGAGTTGGAGGTTGGGTGGGTGGTGTGCTACTGGCATACTGTGTATAAAGACCAGAGTTAAGGCTAAGCAACCTACAATGAACAAAACAGCCCCCACAACAAAGAATGAGCCACCTGAAACTGTCAATCATTCCACAGCTGAGAGAGCCTGAGCTAGATAGTCATGGAGAAGGCTTAGACTGAGGGAAAGATAATGGCTTGCGAGTCCTTACTTTGGTTCCTATGCAATCTCATTTCATAAAGTCAGAAACCTGTGTAATGACAACTGAATGAGCTTAGATAATATATTGCTATCAAGCTTTTTAAACTAGCAAGATAATTTAGGTTTAATGAACCCTACTACCTTCATAAATATCTTCCCAAAAGCTTTCTCTTAAAACTACAAATTGAATTATGAACCTCATCTTCTTAGAGCACTTTAATAGATTGCTCTCAGTAAAAATGCAAGTTTCTTAAGTGACCCTCAAGTTTCTATGTGATCTGGTTCTGGTTTATTCTCCAGCCTTATCTCCAGCCATGCTATCCCTTTAGCATCTCAAATGTATGAAGCTCTTTCCTGTCAGTTTCACCTACACTCTTCACTTCTTCCTCTGCTTAGAACATTCCTCACCATCCTCAGCCTTCCTTTCTGCTTCTTCTTGGCCTTAGCTCAAATGTTGGCTTAATGCTGAATATTTTTCTGAAGGGATCACATAATCTAAATTAGGTTCCATGCATTATTCTCTACATTGCTTAACAGTCATCACATATCTAATCACATATTTTTGTGTGTTTACTTGTTAAAGCTTGGCTTCCTTCTATGGTTCTATATTCTATGAAGGAAAGTTAACAGTGATTTTGATACCAAGCATCGCCAGTGCCTAACTTAGTGCCTGTACAGAGTAGGCCCTCAATAAATATTTGTTAAGTAAATAAAAGAGAACAGCTTTGACATTTATTGTCATGAAGGAAGACAATACCTCTACTAACAGCCCAGTTGCCTTTTCTCCTCTAGGTCTTTGCAGATATAACCACAGTATACTCCATCTTATCCCAGAGGCAACTGGAGACAATTTTCTAAAAACAAAGAGATTTGTTCAGCAGTATGAACTATGAAATTTAATGTTGAGACCTTCACTTCTGCTTTTTGATACAGCCATCTCTAGCTTAAGCAGGTCTGGTGGGGTAGTGGTTGATGCATTTGGCTACTAACCAGAAGGTTGGTGGGTTCAAACCCACAAGCTGCTCCATGGAAGAAAGACAAGGCAGTCTGCTTCCATAAAGAATTACAGTCATGGAAACCCAAGAGGGTCATTATGAATCAGGTAAAAGAAGATCATTATCATTGATGGCACTGAGTTTGGTTTGGTTTGGTATTTCTAGTTCAGGTTGTTATTTCTCCCTAGAATAGCAAGGATGAAAAAGATAGGATAATTCTTTTCCAAAGTTTAGGAATAGACTAGCAGAACCTCCCTGCTTGAAGTACAGATCGGATTGAAGAAAAATTTCCTAAATAATGTCCATACTTCAACTTCCAAGAGAAGCACTGTCCATGTAAGTTAAAGGTTTGGATTGTGAAGGACTAAAGAAGAGATCGGAACCTCAAAAAATTATCTAGTCTTTGCGTTGTGAGGCAAGTAGAGTTTTATTAACCTTTATAGACGGCCTGATCTGGTTAGGCCTGATCATTGTATTGTAATTGCTGGTTGTTTGGTCTACCTTACTGTTAATCATCACCACACTATCGTTTTGCTCCAAGGAACTGGGACTGATCTGGTCCCCTTATTTCTTTTGGATATAATGACTAAGGCATGTTTTCTTTTTTTACTTCTCTGAGTGTCTGAATCATATTTTTGTTATCATGTGAAAGAACATTGTATTCTGCTTAGGGTTTATTGTAAGTATAGATTATATCTCTGTGTGTAGGTACACGCAATCGTCTTTTATTGGGCCAATGTATTTTATAGATAATGAAATATATTCACACAGTGAAAATTCTTTTATGTACTTCATTTCAGATACAATATGTAATTACTTAAAATGAAGGAACTAAATCAACAGTCCCAATTTAGAGATAAAAGAAACATGTTTTAGCCTTATAGTTCTTTCTAGGGTGAAGAGATACTGTTATCCTAATGCCTTTAGTGGAAGCTTTGGTAGCATAGGGCCTAAGGCACTTGACTGCTAACCAGAAGTCTGGTGGTTCAAACCCACCAGCCACTCCTCGAAAGGAAGATTGGGCAATCTACTTCCGTAGTGATACTACCTCAGAAACCCAAGGAGAGGTCACTATGAGTCGGGGCCGACTCGATGGCACATAACAACAGCAACAACAATGCCTTTAGTCTTCCAATCCAACCAATTAGAAATACTTCTCTTAAATGAAAAAATAAACACTAACTTAAAGTTGTTTTCAGACACAAATTATTGTTAAAAATGTTTCTGCCTTGTTAGGTTGCAAATCTTAACATATATAAAGTTATGAATTCAGATCACATTCAGTCCTGTACCACATAACTTCTTTTGGGCAACATCTGACTGCATACCCATCCATGGTTCCATAAGATTATCATAGAGTTCCAAAATCCTGATTGGAGAATAGGAGGTAGCTAATAGAATGGCTTCCTGCACACAACATGTATATCATATGTGTCTTGTGTACAAAAGGATTGCTCTGCCAGGTGTATAAATAGTATGGTACTTATATAACCTGTAATACACAGGTCTTTATAATCATAGTAAATACCTAAGTTAATGGCTTACATATGTACTATACTGTACTTGCTATCTAAAAAGTTTATTGTATAACAGTGTATGCTTCAACTAGGAGACAGCAGCATACAATCTCGTATATCCTGTGTCTTTTGAATGTTGTAGCATTACCTCTCTTTAATTTTCTTTCTAAAGTATTATCATGAAATGCATCATGGTGGCACCCAGATGCAGCAAAACTAATGCTAGTGATAGCAGCAGCAAGAAGCGTAGGGAAAGTATCGATTTGGAAGGATAACAAAAAATGATTAAACCACAGGAAGGTAGTCAGTGAATGCTATTGCTCATGATTTAGGCATGTCACACTCAACAATCACAATGTTCCTCAAAAGTAAATAAAAAGTCTCCCAAGCTGTTAAAGGAACAGCTACATTGAGAGCTACAGGGCTAACCAAAAATGTTAGGGGGACCTTTATCAGATATGGAGAAATTGCTGATGATGTGGATTGAGGACCAAACACAAAAGTAAAGCCCTCTCAGATCATTGGTGATCACTGATAAGGCAAAAAGCTTGATTTAGATGCTTGAAGGAAAAGGTGGAGCAGACTACGATGTGGTGTTTGCACAATGGTACAAATCACATGGAGTATTTCACAGAACATATCATGAATGTTAAGCCATGTGTGACTGTATTTTACATATTGATTATTACATGCTGTTATATTGTTAGGTGCCTTCGAGTCAGCTCCAACTCACAGTGACCCCGCATACAACAGAATGAATCACTTCCCAGCGGTGCACCATCCTCACAATCTTTGCTGTACTTGAGCCCATCATTGCAGCCTCAGTGAATAGAAAAATTGATCTCTGATTCTGAGACAATTATTTCCTATACTGATTAAAAGAGCATTTTCTTGAGTATGTCATGTTCCATGTTGAAATGAATATAGAATAGAATTTCACTGAGTTGACTAATTATTCAAAGCATAGAATCAATCAGTAAATGTCTCTTTTGTCATCAGCTTCACCACCAATGCCATTTTGGACATTGTTATTCTCATTACTACCACCATCATCATCATCATTATGTATTTTTCCTTTTTTTTTTTTTTTTTCTTTTCTCTTGTTCTTCTCCTTCAGTGAAAAAAGACCAAGGTAATAACAAAGTGGACCAAAGAAATACCTTAATATCTGATTTAAAGAACAGGTAGTAGTAGAGAATTATTACATTATTTTGTAAACTCATGCATTCTGCTTAGAATTTTTAAAGGCATGTTTCCTTAAGTAGGTTTTCTATCACTGCATAACAAGTTGGCTCTAATTTAGGGGCTGAAATCAACACAAATTTATTATTTCATAGTCTGTTGGTCAGAGGTCCAGGCATAGGTTATTTGGGTCCTTTGCTTGGGCTCTCACAAGGCTGCATCAACGTGCTGTCTGAGCTGCAAAAGCATTTGAGGCACAGGGTCATCTTCCAGGCTTATCCAGTTGTTGGAAGAAATCAGTTCTTGTGACTGTAGATTGTAGAACTAAGGGCATACTTTCTCGCTGGATGTTAACTTGGAACCACTCTAAGTTATTAGAGGCAGCCCACCATTCCTTATCGTGTGTTCCTCTCCGCAGCATGGCAGTTTGTATGAAGAAGGTCAACAGGAGAGTTTCTGCCATGCTTCAAATCCATCTCTCTTCAAGAAGAACCTAGTTTCTCCTAGGGGATCACCTGATTAGGCCAGGCACATGCAGAATAGTCTCTCTTTTAATAAATTCAAAATTAACTGATTAGTACGGATAGCAATTAACAACAAAAACAATCTAAACATGAAAGTGAAATCCCACCACATTCACTAGTTCCACTAATTCTAAAGGGGAGGGATG
The DNA here is from genome assembly GCF_000298275.1 of Orycteropus afer afer. NCBI lineage: Eukaryota > Metazoa > Chordata > Mammalia > Tubulidentata > Orycteropodidae > Orycteropus > Orycteropus afer. The sequence continues at coordinate 4,032,415 of NW_006921886.1, forward strand.
AAACAGGGCATGTTCATCAGAGGATGGGAATATAGGAGACCCTCTTAGAATTCTTTCTACTATACTTCTTTAACCTGCCAACTTATTTCTTCAACTCTTTCTCATAAACTTGGTCAGTGATGAGGAGTCACACATGGCTATTTACATTAAAATTAAAATTCAGTCTTTTAATTGCCTAGCCATATTTCAAGTGCCTAATAGCAACATGTGGTGAGTGGCTTCCATGTTGATCATCACAGATTTTTTTTTTTTTTTCTGGCTACTATGTTAATGATTTGAATTACCAATTTCATATAACATAGATAATAAGAATTCTATTGTCTTTATTTGGCAGATTGGGTAAAAATTTTAAACCTTGTTTGGGGTAGGCAGGAATGAAAATTTTTGGAGAGAGTATTTTAATGTATATCAAATCATACTACACAGCTGACAAACTGTTTTGTTTACCCTTAATCTCAGCCTTAGGGTCAGTGTCTTGTTATTGTCCCTCCTTTTTTTGTTGTGGTCAATTACAATAAAAGGACATTACAGTCACTTTTGAACATTGCCTCACAGACCATAAAAAAGATGACTGTTAATCAATGTGCAACTGGAACAGTGCTGTACAGTAGAACATTTTCTAATAATGGAATGTTTTGTACCTACACTGTCTAATATGGTAGTTTGGGGGCACATCTGACTTTTGAGCACTTAAAATGTAACTAGTAAGACTCAGGTATCGAATTGTTAATTTTGTATGATTTTAATTCATTTAAACTAAAAAATTTAAGTAGCTACAAATGTCTAGCAGCTACCATATTGGGTAGTGCAGGTGAAGAATGTCATAGATTTTCAATTACTAGAGTGCCTAAATGAGATTATATACCACATTACTGTTGGCTCATAAATAAAATCAGGGCACTTTCAGGTTGGTGATGTAAGGAAAGATGGTTGGGTAAATTAAAGAGAGACAATATAACACTTTTCATTGTTTCAGGCTAATTTGAAAGTCCAAGAAAGGAGATTGAAAAATAAAATCTCTCAGTTTTAAATCTTATTTTAGATTCAAGTTTACTTTTCATTTATGGCAATTTGTCTGCCTTTAGAAAGTTACAGTTTTATTCAGCTGGAAGAAATTTTTTCTCACAATGTTTTCTCCTCACATACACTTACTTGACTTTTGCTTTGTTACATTTAATTATATCTCCCCTTAAGGCAGATGGGAGGGAAAACATCAAGTAAACATGTTCCACTTCAGAACTTGTTCTTCCCCAAAAGGTATAATCTGTAACTTAATAAACACAACCACATTGTGATTTAATTAACAAGTCACAGTAACAAACAAAATAGTAAATCTGTGATTTATTTTCATATGATGAAAATGGCAGATCTCTTTTAGATGAGAATTTAAAGTGAAGCAAAATCAAATTTAGCTCAGCTCAGCATATCATCTCAAAAGGTGCTGATGTACTGTCACAAAAACATACTACCTATGAATATTACATAGTCTGTGCATGGAATGCACACCTATTTTTTTAGGGGTAAAGATTTCTGGTACGTTAATGTGTTTAGATATCATTATCAGAGGCTAAATTTCTCAAGAACTGACCAAATTCTGCAACCGTATTGTATGGTGGCTATAATGATAACTATGGCTGAATTAACAGCATTATGTAAAGTCCAAGTAAATGCAGTTAGGCAAGCATATTTTGTAGTTAAATTTTACTATCACTAGAATTTAGTGGGAGCTCTGATGGTGTAGTGCCTAAGGCATTTGTCTGCTAACTAGAAGGCTGGTAGTTTAAACCCATGAGCCACTCCTTGGAAGGAAGATTAGGCATCTACTTCTGTAGAGATACTGCCTCAGAAACCCAAGCAGAGGTCACTATGAGTCAAATTGAATTTTATATACACACACACACACACACAATTTTCCTGAAGTACTGTTTTTTCTGATGGAACTCAGAGAGTAGCTGATTCATTATTTTTTGTCCAGTGGTCAGGATACCACAGTGTGAAATGAAGAATCATAAATTTCTACAAAAGAAGACAGGACAGAGATTTGTTCCAGATGTACCATGGGGAATAGTGAAGTCTCCTTTGGGCACTGCCTTTGTAACAGTTAAAACACGTTCCAGATCCAGTTACCAACTAGACCTACAAAGAAAATGAACATAGGGAACAGAAGATCCCAAGAGTTATGTACTTCCTCTAGTATCTGAGAGCCAAGAAACATTCTTACCCATCATTTCCTTTGCATCTTGATTTCTGACGTTTGAGTCCATAAAATAAAGAGTCATAAATAAGATTAATATTATTGTTAGATACTGTCATACAGTGATTCAGTTGTGACTCATGACAACCCAATGTATAACAGAGTGAAACACTGCTGGTCCTCAGGAGTCCTCATCTATCTCACTGACCCATTACTTTACCAAGCATGATGTTCCTCTCTCAGGACTAGACCCTCCTGAGAACACGACCAAATCACATGAGACGCAATCGTGCCATCCTTCCTTCTAAAGAACATTCTAGCTTGTATTTCTTCCAAGAAATACAGTCCTTTTGTATTTCTGTATCGTTCCTTCTTCTGGAAGTTCATGGTATATTCAATATTCTTCACCAACACCGTAATTTAAAGGCATCAGTTCTTCTTCAGTCTTCCTTGTTCATCACTCAGCTCTTGCATGCATGAGATGATTGAAAATACGATGGCTAGGATCATGTGCACCTTAGTTCTCAAGCTGTCATTTTTGCTTTTTATATTTCAAAAAGATGTTTTCAGCAGATTTTCCCAATGAAATATATCATTTAATTTCTTGACTGCTGCTTCCATGTATGTTGATCATTTATCCAAGTAAAATAAATTCTTTGATAACTTCAAAATTTTCTCCAGTTATGATGTTGCTTATGGGTACAGTTGTGTGAATTTTAGTTTTCTTTATGTTAAGCTGCAATGGGTAATCAGAGGCTTTGATTATCATCGGTCAGTGCTTTAAGTACTCTTCGCTTTCAGCAAGCAAGGTGGTTCATCTGCATATTGCAGGTTATTATTAAGTCTTCCTCCAATCCTGATGTCACTTTCTTCTTCATATAGTCCAGCTTCTTAGATTATTTTCTCATCACATAGATTGAATAAGAATAGTGAAAAGATACAGCCCTGACACACAGCTTTCTTGATTTTAAGTCATGCAGTATCCCCTTGTTCTGTTTGAACAACTACCTCTTTGTCTATATACAGTTTCCTTATGAGCACAATGGAGTATGAACAATTCCTCTTGTTCACAATGTGATCCATAATTTGTTATGCCAGAGTCAAATGCCTTCGTGGAGTCAATAAACAATGGGTAAACATTATTCTGGTATCCTCTGTTTTCAGCCAAGATCCATCTGACTTAACAACGATATCCCTCATTCTACATCGTCTTCCAAATCTGGCTGGAATTTCTAGTGTTTCCTGTCAATATACTGCTGCAACCATTTTTGAATTATTTTCAACAAAATTTTACTTACATGTGATATTAATGACATTGTTTGATAATTTCTGCATCTGTTGGATTACC
>NW_006921886.1:4037216-4038235 GCF_000298275.1 Orycteropus afer afer
TTTATATTGAGGTGTAATCCATACTGTAGACTGTAGTCTTTAATTTTCATCAGTAAGTGCTCCAAGTCATCCTCACTTTCAGCAAGCAAAGTTGTGTCATCTGCATATCTCATGTTGTTAATGAGCCTTCTTCCAAACCTGATGCCACATTCTTCTTCATATAGTCCAGCTTCTTGGACTATTTGCTCAGCATACAGATTGAATAAGTATGGTAAAAGGATACAACCCTGACACACTTCCTTCCTGATTTTAAACCACACAGTGTTCCCTTGTGTTTGAATGATAGCCTCCTAGTCTATGTCTAAGTGTTCTGGAATTCCCATTCTTCTCAATGTTATTCACAATTTGTTATGATCCACATAAATGCCTTTGCATAGTCAGTAAAACACAAGTAAACACCTTTCTGGTATTCTTTGCTTTCAGACAAGATCCCTCTGACATCAGCTATGATATCCCTCGCTCACATCCCCTTCTAAATCCAACTTGCGTTTCTGGAGTTCTCTGTCAATATACTGCTGCAATCATTTTTAAATTATCTTCTGTAAGATTTGACTTGCATGTGATATCAATGATATTGTTTGATGATTTCCACATCCTGTGGGATCACCTTTCTTTGGAATAGGTACAAATATGGATCTTTTCCAGTCAGTTGTCCAGGTAGCTGTCTTCTAAATTTCTTGTCATAGCCGAGTGAGTGCCTCCAGTGTGACATCCCTTTGTTGAAACATCTCAATGGGTATTCTGTCAATTCCTTGAGCCTTGTTTTTTGCCTATTCCTTTGGTCCAGCTTCAACTTCTTCCTTCAACACCATTGGTTTTTGATCATATGTCACCTCCTGAAATGTATGATCATCTACCTTTTTTTTTTTTTTGTATAGTGACTCTGTTTATTCCTTCCATTTTCTTTTGATGTTTCCCGTATAAGTCAACATATTGCCCATAGAATCTTTCATTATTGTAATTCGAGGCTTAAATTTTTCCTCAGTTCTTTCGGTGTGAGAAATGCTGAGCACGTTCTT
>NW_006921886.1:4038385-4049331 GCF_000298275.1 Orycteropus afer afer
TTGATTCTTCCATTTGCTTTAGCTACTCTCCAGTTAAGGGCAAGTTTCAGGGTCTCTTCTGACATCCATTTTGGTCTTTTCTTCCTTTCCTGTCTTTTTAATGACCTCTTGCTTTCTTCATGGATGATGTTATTGATGTTATCCCACAATTTGTCTGGTTTTTGGTCACTGGTGTTCAATGCTTCAAATCTATCCTTTAGATAGTCTCTAAATTTAGGAGAGATATAATCAAGGTCATATTTTCACTCTTGTGAACTTCTTTTAATTGTCTTCAACTTCAACTTGAACCTGCATAGGAGCAATTGATGGTCTGTTCCATTCTCCTCTCCTGGACTTGTTTTGGATGAAGATAATGAGCTTCTCTGCTGCCTCTTGTCACAGATGTGGTTGATCTTACTCCTGTGTACTCCATCTGGTGAAATCCACATATATAGCCACCATTTATGATAAAAAGATATTTGCACTGAATAAGTCATTATAATTCCATTATGCTATCTCCAGTATAATTTCTATCACCAAGGCCATATTTTCCAACTACTGGTGATTCTTCTTTTTTTCCAACTTTTGCATTCCAATCACCAGTCATAATCAACACATCTTGATTGCATATTTGGTCAATTTCAGACTGCAGAAGTTGGTAAAAATCTTCAGTTTCCTCATCTTTGGCTTTAGTGGTTGGTGTGTAAATTTGAATAGTAGCATTAACTGGTCTTCATTGTAGGTATATAGATATTATCCTGTCACTGACAGCATTGTACTTCAGGATAGATTTGGATACATTCTTTGTGATGATGAATGCCACACCATTCTTCTTCAATTTGTCATTCCTGGCATAGTAGATCATATGATTGTCTGATTCAAAATGGCCAAAACCAGTCAATTTCAGCTCACTAATGCCTAGGATATTGATCTTTATGTGTTCCATTTTATTTTTGACAACTTCCAATTTTCCTAGATACATACTTTGTATATCCCATGTTCTGATTATTAATGATATTTGCAGCTGTTTCTTCTAATCCTAAGATGTCTCACATCAGCAGGTAGGGGTCCAGAAAGCTTTACTCTATCCACATCATTAAGGTCAGCTCTACTCCGAGGAGGCAGCTCTTCTCCAGTCACAGTCTGAGTGCCTTCTGCCCTGAGGGGCTCATCTTCCAGCACTGTATTGGACAATGTTTCGGGGCTATTCATAAAGTTTTCCAGTAATAGACAGTGTTTCACTGCTATTAAGTTTTTCACTGGCCAGTTATTTGAGAAGTGGATGGCCTCTTCCTTCTTCGGAGTATTTCTTAGTCTAGAAGCACCACTGAAACCTGTCCACCATGGATAACCCTGCTAGCACTCAAAACACTGGTGGTATAGCCTCCAGCCCCACAGCAACACTTAAGCCACCATAGTACAACAAACTGACAGACAAGTTTTTCTCCCCTAGTTGTTCTAAATTGCTCTGCTCATTTCCTGGTCTCCCCACCCTGCTTGCTTATCCGGCCTGCCCCCAGGGCATACACCCACCTTCTGCTGGTCATAGGGCTGGCTTACTGTGGCTGGTGCCTGGTGGTGCCCAGGGTGGCTCCACACACGCAAAGACCCTTGCAAACTCTAATAGGACTAAAAGGAGATTTTTACCTTGAAAGGGAAAATATTACAACAATGCCTGTTCAGGGACTAAAAATTTATAGAAAATTGAGATATTACTGTAGTCTCTGATCTATCCATTCTATTTTGGGGATCAGAATTCAAGTGGGTGAAGAAGATAGAAATCCTGAAAATTTGAAAACTATGAAAGCTGAGGTGACTAGTACTCTTCCTTGAAGAAGGTTCTGCACTAACATGAGGCTTTAATTCACTTATTCATCAATTCAGCAATGCTTTGCACTGTTTTAGGTTCTATACTGTCCTGTTTTGAGTTGGTTTAAGAAGGTATAAGAGGGAAGAATGGGAGCTCTGGTAGCATAGTGGCTAAGGCACTAGACTGTTAACCAGAAGGCTAGAGGTTCAAACCCACCAGCCACTCCTCAGAAGGAAGATGGGACAATCTAATTCCGTAGTGATACTGCCTCAGCAACCCAAGGAGGGGTCGCTATGAGTCGGTCCAACTCGATGGCACATGACAACAACAACATCAAGGGGGAAGAATTAGAAAGAGTCAATCTAAAAATAGATTTAGAGAATTTCTTAAAGAGAAGGAAGATATGGGGCAGTAGCTGAGAAAAGTGAGATCAAGAGACTGTATTTTTTAAAATTTGTTTTTATATCTTTTTAAATAAAAATAATTGAGGATGAGATAAATGAGCACATGTTATAGTCTGATAGGAATGATCCAATGGAGTGGGAATAATTGTCAATACAGTAGAGAGAGGGCAAATCATTGGAACAGTTTTCTTGAATAAATAAAATGGGATGGGAGTAATAGTTTGGCTTTAGCTAGAAATAAGAAGTGGGGCAACAGATTCATCGGTAGATGTGGTAATAGGACCATAAATGCAGTCAGATAGAATGCAACATAATTTGAAGATTACAATTATTTAGAAATATTACATTCAAAATTTAGGCAGCTAAATTCAAAACCAATGGGATGCCAGTTATGAAAGTCAAAGTTGACTTGTAACTTTTCTGATATTAAAGGGATAAGAGTAGCTCAGTTTACAGCTGGCAGTTGATTTTGCTCTCTAGGAAACATTTAGCAATGTTTGGAGACATTTTTGGTTTTCATAATTGGAGGGTAGTCCTTTTGGCATCTAGTGGATAGAGGTCAGAGATGCTGCTAAAATATCCAATATTGCACAAAGGAGACCCATCCCCTCCTCTCAATGAAGAATTATTCAGCCCAATGTTAAGAAATCCTGGCAATGTCCAGTCTACCTGACCTCAGGAAAAATATGTTGGTGTTAATAATATTGCTGTTGATTTTTATTTGTTTATTAGAGCCAAAGTAATGATGAAGAAAAAAGAAAACATTGAAAACTCAAAACTGAGGAAATGGTATATCTAATACTAAAACTAGTACTAAAGCCAGGACATTAAAATATTTGTCTTTAGACAATATCTGTCCCTGTTTCTGGTCACACACTCTAGAGACTTCTACCTGAAAACATGCAAACTTTTATTTAACTATGTGGCTCAGCCACCACCCAAAATGTATTTTGGTTGAGGTGACTCATTCAGAATTAAGCCAGGCACACTAACTAAACCAGTTTTATGATGAACAAGTATCTACAGGCTTTTTTTGGGTCAGCTATGAAGATTAACATGGTGAAAACCACCTTATTTTAGTACCATCCTTGGAAATCAGGTATTTTGATGTTTAATATATATCTTCTTAGGAGCTCTGGTGGTGTAGTGCCTAAGGCACTTGACTGCTAACCAGAAGGCTGGTGGTTCAAACCCACCAGCCACTTCTCTGAAGGAAGATTGAGATATCTACTTCCATAGTGATACCACCTCGGAAACACAAGGAAAGGTCGCTATGAGTCGGATCAGACTCCACGGCAGTGAGGTGTTTTTTTTTTCTTTTTTAATACATCTCAATTCAAATGACAGTAATGGCACAGAAGTTTCATAAACTTTAAAATGTTATAACATAAAAATAGTATTGTTTAACATTTAACAAAATTAACCTCAAAAAATAAGAATTTGAAAATTTATCTATTTAAGAGACAAATCTCACATAATCTGACATGTATTTCTGTAGGATTTGAAGCAGATTCTTTAGTGCAATGCAAGTCCATAGAGTGGAAGAAATGGGATTAACAGAATGGTGTGAAAGGCCAGAAAATTCTAATATTTACCAGCTTGTGAAATATTGTCTTATTGTTTGTAGGCAGGATTTACCAGAATAGAGCATTTTCCAAAAGCAATCAAAGTACTAGGCCCAGTGTGAATGCTATTCTCTTCCTTGACAAAATCCTTTGTGTTTCAGATTCACCGGATTGCAGTAACTGCAAGAAGGAGTAGACAAAACCAGTTAACTCTTACATCCTAATATTAGGTTTACCCAGTCATTCATAATAGCACAACTAAAACATACTAGATCTGAAATAAATCAATCCGAAATAAAGCATTGTTTATTGTAAATCACCTCAAAATCTTTTCAAAAGGAGGCAAGGCATAACAAATACAAAAGCATAAACGTATTTAGTATTGTATACCTTAAAATTGAACAATGTATATTATTTCTCTTACATTCATTCCTTTATTTTCAAACTCATTTTTAAGTTTTCTTTATTATGTCACTTTAGGATATAAATCGATTTTTGTTCCATTTTTCTGTAATTTTTGACTACCCATTATACATGTAACACTGAGTTGGCCCTGGAGATTCAGTGGTGAATAATATGTTCTATTTGCTTTAAGGATCTTACAGTTTGGGAAGAAAGAGAGATAAGTCAAAAAGAAACAACAATGTAATGTGTTAAGTTTTATGGCAAAGATAACCTTGACAATGCAGTGGATGGTCAAATAAAGTGGTTAAAGTTTTAGGTTAGTAACCAAAATGTTGGTGGTTCAAACCCACTAGATTTTGTATGGGAGAAAGTTGTGACAGTCTGCAAACCCTGTGGGACAATTCTACTCTGTCCTATAGTGTTATGATGAGTTGGTATTGATTTGATGTCAATGGTTTTGTTTGTTTGTTTTGTCTTTTGGTTAAAGACTTGTATGGTTTCTGGAAAGGATGAGTTAGTTGAATTCTAAACTAGATTCTGAGTGGTAAGCAGCCAAATGTGGTGGGAGAGAGCAGGAGGATATTTCCAGCAAAGGGAAGAACATGATCAAATGTTCAGAGATGATGGGCATGGCATCTGGGAACAAATGTAAATAGTCAATAGACATCTAGAGATTAGAAGACACCAACAGGATTTTCTGAAGATGAGGTGTCATGAGGGGACAGTTGACCAAGGGCACTTTATCTTGAGGGTGTTGGGGAATCACTAGGATGCAATAAGCAGGGGAATAACTTGATCAGATTTTGGATTTTAGAAGGATATCTCTGGTTGCAATATGGGAAACATGTTATGTTGTTATTGTTATGTGCCATTGAGTTGGACCCGACTCATAGCGACCCCTCCTTGGGTTTCCGAGGTAGTATCACTATGGAAGTAGATTGCCCCATCTTTCTTCCAAGGAGTGGCTGGTGGGTTTGAAGCACCAGCCTTCTGGTTAACAGTCAAGTGCCTTAGGCACTATGCTACCAGAGCTCCTGGGAAACATGTTAGGAAAGGATAAAGTTAGAGTGAGCCCAGTTAAGAGGCTATGCTAGAAACTTTGTGGCCTGAACAAGGGTAATAGACTTTTAATGAGAGGAATAAAGAAAGCACAAAAATAAGTGCTAAAATGGATAAGATTGTATGTATATATGTGTCTGTTTGTGTATTATATACAATGCATGTATAATATATATACAATGTATGTTATATATATATATATATATACACACACACACACACACACACATATATATATATATATATACACACACAGTATATGTATATGTTACATATATGTATACACACGCACAATAAGTGTATAACATATATATTAGAGGTAGGGGAAGGAGATGCATTGAGGGTAATTCCCATTTCTTTGGTTTAGCAAGTTAGCAAGTTGGGTCAGTGGTGACACCACTCAGTAAGGGAGGCCACTGAGGTTTGTAGAGAAGATGAGGTCTATCACGTATTGCATTTAAAGGCATACATTGATTACTGAGGGCATACAGGTACGTCATGACTGCTCATAATGTTTTTTTCTCTGGAATGCTACATTTCCCATGTTTAGGTATCCAAATACAAACTTTAGTATAGCACATTTCTGTAGACAACTAGTAGAATAACTGACTAAAAACATGGATATATTTATTTATTTATTTACTGTGAGGAAGGTTGGGCAATCTACTTTCATAGTGATATTGCCTCAGAAACCCAGCAGGGGTCGCTATGAGTCAGGTCTGACTTGATGGCAACTAACAACAACAACAATAACATGTTAAGGATTGTACAAATGAATCCTTTTGGTACCTTTATGTCAACTCAATGCATCTATCTTTTTTTTTCTCAAGCCATCTCAAGAAATAACAAATACATCTGAACTAATGAAGCTTACATATAGGCAGATGTAACTACCTACTAACAAGTAAGAATGCTACAATTTCAAACATTTGTTTTGTATGTGTGTGTGTGTGTGTGTATTATATATATATTATATATATATAAATAAAATGTGACTACAGTATGCTTATGGTTATAAATAACCATATGACTAGAGTATGGTTTTGTTAAGAAGCAATGTTACAAGAAGAATTATGATATGTATTAAATTATATCTTTTATATCTTACACAGTTCAGTAATTATACTAGTAAATATGTTGTTGTTATTGTTGTTATGTGCTGTTGAGTAGGATCCAACTTCTAGTGACCACTCCCTGGGTTTCCGAGGCCATATCACTATGGAAGTAGATTGCCCAACCTTCCTTCCAAGGAGTGGCTAGTGTGTTTGAACCACCAGAACCTTCTGGTTAGCAGTCAAGTACCTTAGGCACTACACTACCAGAACTCCTATACTAGTAAATGTACTCATTGATAATTATGTTGTTGATAGTTGCCTTCGAATCAATTTTGACTCACGGTGACCCCATGTGTGCAGAGTAGAACTGCTCCATAGTGTTTCCAAGGCTGTTACCTTACTGCAGCAGATCACCAGGCCTATTGGCCTGTCTTTGTAGGTGCCTTTGAGTGGTTCACACTGCCAACCTTTTGGCTGGTAGCTGAACACTTGACCATTAGCACCGCTCAGGGACTCGATTGGTAAGTATATGCCTTGGTAAAAATACTCATTAGTAAATACACACTAAACTCAAACCTTTTTTTTTTTGTTTTGGAAAAGAATAAAAAATAAATGATGAGAAAATTTTATTTACAGGATGCTTTTCAAAATTATTTTCTTGATGTAGTTAGAATAAAATACTAATAAGTGGTTTATTATAGTAAAAAAAAGAATACACAGTAGTAAAAATGTTATCTTACTTCAAAATAAATTGCAGTTGCTTTTTGCTAATTTTGCCTATTAGATGTTAATGAGTTATGTGTGAATTCCACATGTCTCATCCAATAAGAGGCTCTCTGGTGGTAGCATAGTGCTTAAGGCATTTGACTGCTAACCAGAAGGCTGGCGGTTCAAACTCACCAGCCACTCCTCAGAAGGGAGGTTGGGCAATCTACTTCTGCAGAGATACTGCCTTGGAAACCCAAGGAGGGGTCCCTATGAGTCAGGTACGACTCGACGGTGGTGCATATTTGTATACAACAATAATGTTTATTGTCTACAGTAATGATGACAGAGATTATGTCTTGCTTTTCCATGAATTCATGATTCTAACAATACGTGATAAATGCCTTATATTAAAATATTAATATTGTTTGTTTTTTCAAAACAGTTCTAGATATAAATCTTGATATTTTCCCTCAGGTTTTATATTTTTGTCCATTAAATCAAACTATAGTTATCTTTTCCAATAACAGGAGGAGTTACAAAATCACACTGAAGATGATTGCAATGTCTGTCACCACTCCATATAATGAAAATTTTAGAAATATTATTCTTTAAGTAGCTTGACATTTTCCAAACACTAAGCAGTATAGCTCAGAGTATGAGGGGACCATATTTGCAATAACATGCTATGTGCACTCTTCTCCCTTTTAAATTTCAATTCAAAGGAAATGCAAAAAAACTTCAAACACAGCACAAATTCTGAATTAATAGAATGTGCAATTAAATCTTTTTTTTTTTTTGTAGCATAAACTGTGTGTATGCCTCAACAAAACAAGATGTCAGCATTGTGAAGGTCAAAGTTGCTTGGCATCAAATAGATCAAATGCTGAATTGTTTATACACATGTTAGAAAAGTGCACTGCTGTAAAAATATTCTTATGATCTGCAGAACTTGACAGTGAAAATAGCATTTGTTATTTAATTAAATGTTGAGAAGGCATTTATAGATAGACACCAGAAGACAGCAGTTTTTTTTGAATTGCATCTAGAATGACCTTTATTCTCCTTTTCAATAATTGCCTCCCACCCCAAATATTTGACAAAGAATCATAAAAGGAGGTATTTATCAGTTGATATATTCCTTTACAGCTTTAGCTTGGCTTTGTACTTTGTGATCCAATAAGATGATTTTTGAGACATATTCTCGGGATTCCACGATTTTATTTTCTGTTGGTAGCTTTCTATCTTTTTCTCCCCCTAAATGTGGTACAATGAAATCACATACACTAAGGATCAGGAAGTTGGCACAAGACCAAGCTGTGTTTCATTCCACTGTCCATAGGTCACTACAATGTGAAGCCAACTTGATGACAACTGACAACAACAATAACAAATGTGTTGTAGATTACAAGTAAACAGTAGTCACTCATGACAGAAATGGAAAACCAGACTTGGAAATGAAACCAAGTTATCTTAACATGAACCAGTGGCAGGGGTTGTGAAGAGTACTAGGCGAACTGTCAGAGGGAATGACACCAAAATGACTGTCTATAAATTTTTTGTGCAATGTTTCAGCAGGAATTTATTATTTTTTAATAAAAATATTCCTGTAATTAGTTATAACCACAAAAATATTATTTGCAAGCCCAGTTTACATGTATCAATTACCTGCAGGGATAAAACTACAATAACTTAAGTTTTGAACTTTCTAATGTTCTCTAGTCAGAGCTTTAATTATTGCCCAATGGCAACAAAGCTTCGAGTCACATAGTTTATCTGCATGCACTACAAGCACACACTTAAAGCATGTGTTGTAGTTTTCATTGGTGCATTTTTATAGTTGCTGATTTTGTCAAACTTTCTAGTGCTTTAGCTATAATATTGTGAGAATTACTATTTGTGAACCTACATCAATACCTTTCTTGATAATTAAGTAGTAACTAAAGGAAAAGTAGGAGAAAAATTTTAAAAATGCTTCTGAGTTGCTAATTATGTTATAAGTAATAAATGTAATTCAATGGAGAAAGATTTTACAAAACATTTGTTTATATAATCTAAGAAAGAGTACATTTAAGAAATTTATAACTTTATGTATCACATATTATTCTATGATTGAAATTGATAACAAACATTACTAAGGGATCTGCATGGTCTGATACAGGAGGAGGTTCACGGACAGGGAAGTGACACCATGAGTTATTTCAGTGGGTGATGCCAACTGTGGTGATACCACTGCCATGACCACTACTTTTATCAAGAAACTTCACTCTCATGCATATCTCAGTATCTTCCTATTGCTCTGTGGTTAAATTTAAACTCATTATCCTTCCTTTCCAGAACACTAGCTAGCCTTTCCGGCTTTATTGAACTGTTCACAATAGCTAAGATGGCTTCCTGTATGTCTCTTAGATACACATTGTCTTGAAACTGTTTTTCTTTTTTTTTGCTTTGTTATGTTTATGTTGTTTCATCTAAAAGAAACATCTTTCCTCCTTTTGTTTGTGATTCTCGATAGAAATATTTACTTAAAGATGCTTCTCTTCCCTCATCCAGGACAAGTTGTTTATTTATGTCAGAGAACCCAGACAGAAATATCTAGACTGAAAACTTGAGGAAAATCATGTCTTTTTTTCCATGGGGCTTTGATTCAAAGCTCCTGTAAGGAAGCCATTCCAGTTGCCTGTAGTTGATTCCAACCGATGGTTACCCCATGGTCTCAGAGTGGAACTGTGCTCTATAGGGCTTTTAATGTTTATGTGTTTAGAAGTAGATTTTTCATGGGTAGATTTTGTCTGAGGCTGCTCTGGATGGACTCAAGCTTCCAACCTTTGGGTTATGTTCTTGACCATAACTGGTACTCCAGAAATATTTGTATGTTTGATAAAATCAAAATAGACAGATTAATTTAATTGGCTATTTTCCATTTTTTGTACTATAGCATTCATCTCTTTTCATATGCTGATCTATCATCTAACCATCATCTGTGATTAGTAGCCCTTTAGAATATCAGTGGCACATGATGTTTGTTTGTGTGTACTCACATATAGAATTGGGTTCACAGTTAATATAATCTGGTCCAATATTACACCCTCATATACTGACAAAGCTATCTACTTTGTAAGTTTGTTGTAGGGATTAGACATAGTGTATGTAGGACATCTAGCCTAGTAATGGCTTAATAATGTGTAGTATGGATTGTTATTCCATAACTGGTTTATGTGGTTAGCTCTAATATCTATAGGAAGAGAGTATGTCCCTAGAGCATAAAGAACATTCTTATAATTATATGCATCCCCAGTGCCCGGTATGACTCATATTTGCTAAATTGAATTGAATAGTGGTTATTAAGTAACCATTGATTGGTTGAATCTCTATTCAATAACTTTGCTTTCTTCTCTCTCTCATTTAACTCTTGAAGGTGCTTTATGGTCCTATAGGATTGCCAGTTAGAATTAGAGTAGAAAGGGTAAATAATAACAAAAATTGTCCCTGAGGCTAAGATTATAAGTAGATAAAATAGGTGGTCACTTTTGTGGTATGACCTGACATATTGAAATACTCATCTCAAAAATGTTACCTCCCACTTGAATGGCACAATATCTAAAAATCCCTACTTTCATTGTTTTGAGGGAAGACAATATATGTCTTTTTAACTGTGTCATATGGAATTAGTAAACCTTATAGACTATAACACCTCTGCCTCAGATAGTTTATTGATTAAATAATTATTAGACTAAAGGAAGAAGGGAGAGAACTAATATATATTTATGACCATATATCCAGTAACTGTGATTATATCTTTATATTAATTATCTCAATTCATATTTCATTAATTCTGTCTAAGGCTGGGTTCTCTAGAAAAGCAAAACAACTGAAATATTTATATGTATTCTACAAAGTATAGTTCTACAAGACTATACTTTTTCTATATACTTCTCTCCATATATATATATATATATATATA
>NW_006921886.1:4049431-4071537 GCF_000298275.1 Orycteropus afer afer
CACACACACATATATATACATATATGTATATATATATACACACAAACATACATAGAAAGCGAGAGAGAGATTTATCTCTCTCCATACACACACACACACACACACACACATACATATACATACATACATAGAGAGAGAGAGAGAGAGAGAGATTTATCTCCAGGAACTGCCTCATGCATTTGTGGAGGCTGGTCCATAGGTCAACTGTCAAGCTGAAGGCTTCTCCTGACTCATGTTGCTGCAGGTGCTGACAAACCCACAATAAGCAGGCTATGTAGCAGGCTACTGGCTTCAGATGATGATGAACCCAAGATCAGCAGGTAAAATGGCAAATTGCTGGCTCATAGGCTGTGAAGGCAACAACACTAAAATTAGCAGACAGTACAGCAAACCACTGGTTCAAGTACAGGAACTGGGGATGATGATGAGCTAGATACAAGATCATGATTCAAAAAAAGCCAGAGAAATTTCCCAGGGTATCTATACATATCTTGGAAGCAGGTCACACCCCTGAAGAAACTCCCTTTCAACTGCTGGCTGCTCATAGCACATCTCATCATGCAGGTGATTACATTATATCAGATCTCCTCATTGGAGATGACTATATCATAACTGCTTAAACCACTTAGAATCTTGGTCCAGCCAAGTTAACACACACCCTCAACTATCAAAAATTCTACTTTACAAATGACAACTAGAACACAAAACTTTCCCATCATCTCATTGGAATAGGTGGGGTTTCTAAGCTTTGAGCCCATTTCATCTTACTCTAAGGTCCATGGTCTTTCTACTGACTCTCGTAAAGTTCATTTAAAATGATAATGTTGTGAAAGGGAGAATACAAAATGAGTAACTGAAGTCCTCAATGTACCAAACTGGTAATTCCATAATTTTTCTTAAACCTGCCCTTTTATAATACAGACTTCTTAGTAAGTGCTTACCCTGTGCTATGCCTTATATAATCTTCACAAATCTCTATAATTTTGATATTATGCCTATATTATATATGAGGAAACAGAGATTTAGAAAAGAAAAATTATTTATCTAATTGGTCCAACCACAGCTATTCTTGTATAGGAATTTGAACTTAGATTTCTATGATTCTAAACTCTGCCATACCATGATGCTGATCATGTCTGTGTTCTGCTTGGACCACAGTAATTGATGGCATCATGGTAAAGTTAGGCAGGAAGGTCTTGACTTTTAACAACAGTGGGGCCCTGTTGTGTGCATCTCGCTGGCTGTATCAACACATTAGCAAAGAATAGCATTTTACCTCATTCAGAAGTAAATGAGATTTCTCAAGTTTATTTAGAGATATATGCACCTGCTCCTGAGTCATTTCACACTGAATATTGTTTCTTACTATTAACATGGCTCCTAACCATGGTTTTAACAGTTTTCCATCCCCATTCTTCACCTGCATTGATTGACTGCTGTCTTTTTTGTGCAGTTTTGTGCTACTCACTTGTTCATTTCTTTGAAGGACCCAATATTGCAAGACTTTTGCAGATGACAGTTTTACTGGGAGATTTCAGATAATATAAAGGGATTGGATATAGCATACAGAAGAAAACAAATTAATTTAAATACTAGATATCAATATCCTGAAAAACTGCCATGCAATCCTGTTTCTAAGAATATCTCCCTGGCTATCCATTTTTTTCTCAGGGCTGGGGTTTCAACCCGATCTCTTCCCTTCTCTCCATTTGTCCTGATTTTACTATCTTTTTAACTATGTCACATGAAAGTAGTAAACCTTATAGACTATTAACACCTCTGCCCCAGTTTATTGATTAAATAATTATTAGACTAATTAAATAATTATTATTCCTAATTTTAAGATTCTTAAGCTCTCTGCCTCATTTTACTCTTAATTTTATTCTTGCTGTACACCAAGTCTGTATCGTGTGGGTATGAAACACTGTAATTTTCATGGGGTGGAGTGAGGAAGGACTGACTTCATAATTGAAATATAAGACTCATCAAAAGATCAGCTTCTAGCAGACTGCTTCATACTTGATCTCAGTTCAGTTCTTGCTGGTGCTACCAAGGCTCTGAGATTCAGCCCCACCTCCCTACTGATCCCAGATTTGAGCTATACATCCTAATAACACCTTGGCCAAAGGTTTCTTCATCTGAGGTTCAAAAACTCCCTGGAAGGCATATGCTGCCAAGCTACAGATGTCTTCTGTGCCACACCAGGGCTGGGAGAATCTTGTATTAGGTGGGGGATGCATTTCATGTTCTAACTGCCTGCACATGCTACAAAAGCTACATTGCCATTTCTACTCTATTGTGACTGCTCCTGTCCTTGGTATCTACTTCATTGGGGATACCACTCATGTTTATTGTGTTCAATATTATCTATACCCTAATGACTCCCAGAGTCTACCTCCTGCCTACACCTTTCCTTAACCCCAGAATATAACTACTTAATCAGTACACTTCTAAAACTTATTCATAAACAGAACTAGATTGCTTCCTAGCTCAATTCATTCCTCTCCAACCTTCCTCTCAAATGATGACATTATCATCTTTCCAGTTGCTCTAGTCAAAAGCCTTGGAGTCATCCTTGAATTTTCTCCTTTCAAATTTCTAATTCATCAGCTTATTTTGTTGTCTCTTCCTTCTAAATATAACCAGAATGTGATCATTTCTCACTATTATCATCTTACTCAAAGCCACCATCACAGTTCACTTGGATTGCTGAAATAATACCTAACTGATCTCTCTGTTTCTACCCTCATCCCTTTCAATTAATTTTCATCACAGCAGCCAAAGTGATCCTGTTAAAAAGTGAATTCATGTTATTCCCTGTTCCAGATCCACCAAAAGCTTTCCAATTTACTCTGATTAAAACCCAAATTATCACAATGCTCTCTACAAGACTATACTTCATCTGCATATTTTCTACCCCAAGTTATTTGACTTTCTCTCCTCTATACTTCCCTCTCTCAATTACTCCCAACTTCACTGGCCAGCAAATAGTCTAGGCTCTTTCCCACTCTAGGGAACTGTTCCCAAACTTTCTTTCTCCACATATTCATATGGCTCACTCTCTTACCTCCTCAAATCTTTTCAATTTCCAAGTGATAGTTTCAAGCCTGTAACTCCCCTGACAATTTCTAAACTTTCTATCTACCTTTCTTGCTCAATATTTATCAATAGCAGCTATCATAGTTTTACTTACAGAAATTTTGCTTATTTTATTTTTTTGTCCCTCTCTCAATAAAAGTTCCAAATATGAGAGATTTTCTAAAGTTTAGTTAACTACTGTATCTTAAAGAGCCTAATATGAGTACAGGAATAAAGTGTATATTCACCAAATGATTGTTTAAGGAACTAACAATTATTTTAGATTACTTGATTTATTGGCTTTCATGGCTGAAGCCACTGAGAAGGGGAGACTGAGGTCTTATAGATTGTTTCCTTAGGGACATCTGATACAGCAAGATGAACATTTTCTCACTAAACTTATTTAAGTTTTTTTTTTTTAAACTTAGTAGGTATACATGATATTGATTTGAGAAAAGTGTATTCCTGTTTCTATCTCAACATCAAGTGCATAAAACCTGTTATAGACAGTCTATTTTTGAATATTGTCATCTTAATTTGGACATGTTGGACTGTGTAAAAAGTAACTATTTTCTCCTTCATTTTAATCTGGAGCCTTTGGCAGATGTATTCTATGGTCTGTTTGCTTTCATGGTAGAACAGGTAATAGAGATAAAAGGGACAAGAAAAGGGAAATGGGCCGAAGGTCTTTCAATCTGGTGCTGATCTTCAGCTATCAGAGAATATTACCTGTTTCATTCTGTCAGAAATTTCTGATAAATGGATAGCAGTTTTATTAGCTCAATACTTAGGTTTATTCTTTAGTGCCTGATTTGACAAGGACTTCTAGATAGGGAAACAAAACTCTTGGCAAGGCTGGTGAAGAGGTCACCTGGGAAATTTTCAAGCTGAAATCTTATTATAACTTCTTATTGTAGACTTGTCCATTGGACAATAAGGAAACATTTGTATGTATTGATAAATACCTGAAGGCTCAATTTCATTGGGAGGTTGCAGAAATCTAGACTTTAAGACTGAGTTTTCTCAGTTTTGCAAATCATGGTCTAATATTTGAAGCTTCATAAATTCTACCCCTCTTTTTGTTTAGTCTTTATAATGTTTTCTTTTTGTTGTTGTTGTTGTTATGTGCCATGGAGTCGGACCCGACTCATAGCAACCCCTCCTTGGGTTTCCGAGGCAGTATCACTATGGAAGTAGATTGCCCCATCTTCCTTCTGAGAAGTGGCTGGTGGGTTTGAACCGCCAGCCTTCTGGTTAGCAGTTAAGTGCCTTAGACACTACGCTACCAGAGCTACATGTTTTCTTAGGGTATGAAAAAAATATATATTTATAACAGTTCCCTGAAGATTATGCCATAAATATGTCCTTTCATTTGTTCTAAATGTTGTATTTGGATTAAATGAGGCCATCAGAGAACTGCACACTAGTTCTGCATTGTCTCAGCTCCTTCTGGAGTTTCTTGTACAGAATTGCGTTTTGGATTTATGCCATCAGCCTGTGTTGAGGGACATGATAAGAAACAGCCATAGGAAAGGTACTATCATGCATATTGTAAACATCTTGTCAAGCACTTGTTCAATACATCCTTATTAGAACTCCCAGGAGAAATTTGGTTCAGTACTCTCTAACAGGAAATACTGGATGCATTTTGAGCAAATGGTTTGTATATCTTTTATAAATACTGTAAATTGCATGATTAGTAGGCTTTTTATCCGCTTTGGCCTCTGAGA
The DNA here is from genome assembly GCF_000298275.1 of Orycteropus afer afer. Taxonomy (NCBI): domain Eukaryota; kingdom Metazoa; phylum Chordata; class Mammalia; order Tubulidentata; family Orycteropodidae; genus Orycteropus; species Orycteropus afer. The sequence continues at coordinate 4,054,240 of NW_006921886.1, forward strand.
GGCTGTAGTAGTCGGGATTTGGGCAGGAAAACAGAAGCTACTTTATAGTTTCCATAATCTGGACAACATGAGAAAGAAATTTTAATATGTGTATTTGTAGCTTCTGTTCAATGAAGAGAAGAACCTAGAGAGACTGATTATGGGACTGAATTTGTAATAGATAATTAAGAAAAATAAATCTGTCAGTTTGTCTACCATGATGTGTGTTGCTGTGATGCTGGTGTTTAAATAGGAGCTGGGTCATCCATGGAGGACAGGTTTCAATGGAGCTTCCAGATTAACACAGACCAGGAAGAAAGGCCTGATGATACACTTCTGAAAGTTAGCCACTTAAAACCTTGTGCATCACAGACAAACTTTGTCCAACTCATTTGCTTTGGATAGATCATCATGAGGAGTGTATCACATATGATGAAGTAGATTGCCAATTATGGTGAAGAAGACCCTTAGTGAAATGAATTGGCACAAGAGCCACAATGACAAACTCAAAATGCTGGCAATTGTGAGAGAGATGCAGTACTGCATGATGTTTTGTAGTGTTGTATGTATGGTTGCCTGGTTGGAGCCAATCTGACAGCAGCTAGCAGCAAGAAGAAAGAGAGAGAGAGAGCATAACAGATTTTCCAGTTCTTGTAATAGGATTGTACCTAACAGTATATACATTATGCCTACTTTTATACTTGGATTCAAGTTTTCTTTACTACCCTTTTTATTCATTCTAATATTATTATGTACTTATAATTCAATTGTCAGTATGTCTTTTCATAAACCACCTCACATCTTTTGGAAAAGACCGTATATAAATAAATGATTTGTTTTAAAGGTAAGTAAAGAGGAAAGACTTTAGGAAAAATACATTTATGAAAAACAACCTAATAGACATTAAATATGACTAGAAATCTAAAATGGATAGGACAAGTAACCCAGCAATCACCACAGGACTCTCTAAAACAACACCCATTATCTTAGAAGAGATCCTTTTCATTGCTTGAATTGATTTTTCTTGTTACTAATAGATTTTGAAGATACATTATTAAAAAATAATGGACAATAATGAAATCTACTCTTCACTCATTGACTACCTCTTTAGCTGACATTTAGCATTTACAACAGTAGTAAAAAATTTACAGTCTAATTATTTTGCCCGTTAAAATGTGAGTCTGGCAGTAACAAATTCTGGGTGTAAGACGAGAGTAATGCTGGTGTGATATGTAAGGTGATGTGTCGATTTGGCTGGGCCATGATTTTTGTTGGTTTGGCAGTTATGTGATGATGAAACTTGGCAGTTATATAGTGATACAGATCCCTTCCTTTTTGGGAACAGATGCAGTCATCCTCCATTTTCACACAACTATTTTTGTATAGGTCTTTGAAACCAAACCATGTCAGTAAGTGAGGAGAGGTTGTATACACACTTATCCAGCATAATTAATGAATGAAGTCTCCCATTCAGAAAACTTTCCATACATCTTAAACTAATGTCTTTAAAAGTCTATATTTTTTATTATTTTTTAAATATATATAAAAATTATAAATTAAATAAATATATATTTCTGTGTATGTGTGTACACACACTGTGACTCCTTGATCAGACAATAGTAAAAATAATGTAAGCTTTTTCTTGCTAATTATGGTAATTATTTTGAAACAATGATTTACCTGCAGTGCATTATAATGATGTTTTCAGGCACTATTGGCATAAAACTCAGATCCTTTAAAATATCCTCATTCTTCCATTTTTTCTTTTAGATTTGCTTTTTTCTTGAACTCTTATCATTATCCAATGTCTTATTTTACACGTAATTGCCTAAAAGAAGTCTGAGGATGGCTCTACCTTTACAGTAGAATAAATGTAATGGTCTGTGTATAAGAGTTAATATTTCTTCATGCTTGAGAACTTCCTTTTTCTTCCCTTTTCTCCTTTTGACTTTAAAGCTATATATCAACTCTTGAGGTTTCTAGAAGTTTGACCCCTGAATGAGAAGGCATCATTGCATGTATTTGATCTCTTTAATGGGATTACAGAGTAATGAAATTTAAAGACTAAAAGAGACTGTAAAAGGTCACCTGGTCCACCACTTTCCCAAAGAGGCCACTTCCATTTAGAACCATATCTAAACCACTGCAGGCAAAGGGCAGCCTCCACTATTTTATAGACTTTTAAAGACAGAAATTCTACAGTCTCTAGTGGCAAGCCATTTTATGTTTAATAATTTTCAATGTCAAAAAATTCTTCCTTAAATTTATCTTAAATTTTTCATGCAAAAGTTTAAGGCCATGAACTCAGTCCCTGATGAGATTTGAAAATAAACCAGGCTTTTGAAAAGTCTTGAAAAAATTGACTTCTACTGTTCCTCTATTTTAAATTCTTTTAGACAAAAATTTTCATAATGGTGTGAGCGTGTGTGTTTGTGTGTATGTGTGTGGGGGGGGGAGTGTAGCAGAGAAAGACACAGGCAGACAGAGAGAGAAAAAACAGAGACATAGACAATCATTTTCAAGGAATTTCTTTCAGATGTCCTCAGATGTCCATCATTAGTATGAAATCCATTCTGGGATCAAACTAGTTCAAACTACATGTAGCCCCCAGTGACAAGGTTACATTCCAATAAGTCCATTGTAAGTCAATTCTGACATAAATGGAATGCCTGTTTTTTTTTTTTTTTTTCAAGTTTTCATTATTACTGCCTTTTATTATCAGTAACTTTGTAAATCTGATCTTTGAACATTTGCAGGGGAACATCTGAGAATGATAACATTAGCTAAGTGCTGCAACACTGTGTGTAGTACATATTACTAATGATAAGATGTGTAAAAAAAGAACAAACAAAACAGATGATAGCAAGTGCAGATCATGGTAATTAAATTGTGTTGTGAGATGGTTAGGTTGCACTAATTCTCCATTCTCACTATGTCTTCTTTCTTTGACTATCAATTCACATTCACAAGACAGCCAGCTATTTAGGATTAGCAGTGAGGTTTGCAGTTGTAAGGTGGAAAGAAATGTAACAGAAAGACAGTATAGGGACTGAAGAGAAGATCCACTATTACTCCTGGCATTTATGAACTGTGTGACCTTGGGCAAGTCAACTTCCACTGTAAAATGCAGATTGATAGTAATATATGCTTTCTAGCTTGTAGAAATTTTTGTAGACCAAAAGGGAAAATGGATATGTATATAATAGTGTGTATATATGATAATTTATCCTTTCCCAAGCCTTTAATTCATCCTGAAGCAGTGGATTGTAAAACCAGGAAAACCTGGTTTAGATTATAGGTTTGCCACCACCTACTTGTGGAGCCTTAAGCAAGTCTCTTAATATCTTTGAACCACTCTTTTCTCTTTGCAAAATGGGACACTGTAATTGAATATGAGGGATGGTTGCGGTGATTACAGATAATGCATGCAAAGTGTCTAGCATGCTGTTTCACAAGTGGTAAGCATTCAGTAAAGAGTAACTATTGTCATCATTCAGACACTGAAGTAAAAAATGCATTGATTTCTACTCCTCTGTTTCCTATCTCACATCTAACTGGTTATGAAGTCACGCAAATTCTATCTCCTTAGTATTTCTGGAATGCATTTCTCCCTTACGATCTCCATGGCTACTGTATAGTCTATGCTATGATTATAGATCTCATAATATATTTCAGTAGTGGTAGTGTTTAACCTTCCCCCCTTGCTTCCAATCTTTCTCCCTTCAACACATCCTCTACATGATAACCAAAGTGACCTTTCAAAGAGGTAACTTTGAACATTGTAATAACTCTAACATAGAATGAAGCCCAAAGATATTCACCGCCTGTTAAGATATTTCATAACCTAGTTTATCTTTATATCATCTTCAACCCTCTTCTCCACTGACCCTTCTTATGCTCCTCAACACTGTTATACTAGTAGTTATCTAAATATATTGTATTTGAGTCTTTTACTGGGTGGCATAAAGAGTTAAGTGCGAGACTATTAACAAAGGGTTAGCAGTTCAAACCCACCCAAGGACATCTCAGAAGAAAGTTCTGGAGTTCTGTTTCCAAAAGATCCCAGCACTGAAAAGCCCGTGAAATGCAGTTCTACTCTGCACACATGGGATAACTGTGAGTTGGAATTGACTTGACAGCAAGGGAGTGGAAATCTTTTTGTATTTTGTTTTTTCTGCATGCGCTCCTTTTGTTCTCTCTTCTACCTAGAAAGTTTCATTTTGTCCTTTTGGAATATGTGGAATTTCTAGCCTCAAAGCCTACAGATATGGAGAAGGAGCTATATAAGCTTCAAGAGGTCAAATTTTAGGGGCATGGATTTTTCTGAGGGCTTTGTGACCCTCAGAAATGTTAGGAACCATTGTTTTGGACTCAGCTTAAGCATTCTCTTCTTTACAACATCTTCACTTTATAGTGATGCCCTTGAGCATTGACTACCATAAACAAATGATTTTGTCTTCATTATTTTAAAGAAGGCAATTGTGATGATTTCTTTCAGCAAACAATAAGTCAAGTGTTATTCTAAGCAGGTGAACTTCTGTGTGAAGTGCCTGCAGATTTATGGTTCAATTTCCACCCCATTAGGCTAATGTCTAGAAATACATAATCGAAGTTCATTACCTGAAAATTAAGGTGTTGATCTCTGTTCATACACAAATCCATACATTCTCTTGTAAAGGTTACACTTCAGGATATTATCAATCATGTTTCAAAAGAAATGAGTTTCGAGTCTTTTTTTTTTTCTTCTAGAAAGAAGGGGCAGGAGAAGAGATTTTATGGCTGCAGAGAACTTATGAAGAGTAAACGGACACAAAACAGAAACAGGCAGTTTAGGGAGATCAAAGTGAAATTTTATCCTCTCTATTTTTCTGAGTGATTATTGAAGGCAATAGTCTTCACATTGGGATATAAGTGCCCACTGTGGAGGAGAAACCTTTTCCACAGGGTCCAGAGGCTATAAGAATTTTAAGGAAATTAATTTTAGGGTACTCAAATTTATATATTCTCTATCCCAAAAGTGACTGAGAATAAACCTGAAGATTCACCTAGCACCTTTTTCCAACTTTCACAATCATCTTTCTCCCACTTTATAAAAGAAAGGAAAGAATCATACCATCATACATTACTCTGAGTTATAAAATCTTTTGAGACATCCTATAAAGATACCCTTGGAAATATTGGGGTAGATTTAAAGAAAATAAATACTTTTAGTTGCTTGGTAACTAACTCATTTTCAAGTGAATTTCTTTGCTCTGACACAATTGAAAGAAGACCTACTTTAATTGGTGACTATGGTGACTTTTTTCAAGTAACTCAGTAGTTCCATAATTTGAAAGGTATTATTTTAGCCAATCTAGCCACTCCTTGGAAGGAAGGTTGGGCAATCCTACTGCCGTGGTGATACTGCCTTGGAAACCCAAGGATGGGTCGCTATGAGTCGGGTTTGACTCGACGGCACAGAACAACAACAACAACAGTTGTTTATATAAATAAGTTCCTGCATATATAAAAATGAAAAAAATAAAATTTAATTAATACTAAATACCCTCCTCTTAGCAGTAAGTAATATTTACCCATGGACACATGCACTGTAACTGTCACCTATATATCTATTGCTAAATATTTCATAAGCATTAACTACAAAGTTTATTTTTATGTTCAATTATTACCTATCCCCCCTGGTGGTGTAGTGTCTAAGGCATTTGACTGCTAACCAGAAGGCTGAAGGTTCAAACCCACCAGCCACTCCTTGGAAGGAAGACTGGGCAATCTACTTCCGTAGAGATACTGCCTCAGAAACCCAAGGAGAGGTTGCTATGAATCAAATCGACATGACAGCAGTGAATTTGGTTTTGACTATGTTTACCTTGTTTGTGTAATAGTAATAATTGCAATACTCAAAAAAAACTTAAACATTTAGAGATTTTGAGTCTCTGAAAAAAATTGTAAAAAACATTTTGATGTATATACTATTTTTCTGATATTGCAGGAAAGTATGATAACTTGATTGATAATATACATTTAAGCAAAAAATATAATACAACGAGGAAAAAACTTCTATGAGAGAAATGAAAGGATATTTCAAGTTGAGTGAAAGCAATAATGTTAAATTTCTACTAATAACAGAATTTTCATGTACATTTTTAAACAGATGATAGTAGGTATCAAAATGCTATTATAAATAGCATTGAAAATATGATGGTACATTTTAAATTTTCATTATTTATTATATCTAAGACTGTATCTTTCACAAGTTTAATGTCCTGTTCTCAGTTTAAAGATATATGAGGTACACATAGATTTTAAAAATTCTTTTAGGGAAATGAGAAAAGAAAATTGAAGGCCAAGTTCTCTGAGGTACACAATTTCTCTCTCACCCTAGTATCATCTCTTATGAAAGATTATTTTTTGGATATATTTTCTTGGGTTTCCCTTAAAATACTCATCCACCCAAGAATAGTCAAAAATTGAATGAATTTATGTTAAAGTGCTTTGCCTCGTCAGAGTGATCTGCTTTCCTGGAATCATGGGCCTCTGGGATGGCAGTGGGTATGAGAGTGAGGGAGGTAAGTCAATGAACAAGAGGAAAGAATGGCAAAAGGAGGCATTCAGAGACAGCTTGCCTGGGACTTGGCTTTTAAGTGGGCCCTCCCTGGGTGTGTTAATAAGAGCCTCTGCTGTGGTTTCAAAAGGTCCAAGATTACCTCAGGGAAAGAGCTAGTCCCTGGGAACTTCAGACCTTACTTTAATTCCACATCAAGAGAATTATCTCCAAGGAAGGAAATGAGGTAATAACCAGACAAACACAATTCAATGAGAGGAAAACTGTTTATTTTCAGGGATGAATCATTTTTTCCTCATTTATTTTTCCTGTTTATTAAGTCACACTCTGCTTTTCATTATCAACCCTTCATTTACTTTTGGCTTGTTTTCCCATGCCTAATGTGTCTTTAGGAGCTCTGGTAGCATAGTGCCTAAGGCACTTGACTGCTAACCCAAAGGCTGGCGTTTCAAACCTACCAGCCACTTCTCAGAAGGAAGGTTGGGCAATCTACTTCCGTAGTGATACCTCCTCAGAAACCCAAGGAGGGGTCCCTGTGAGTCTAGTCCAACTTGGCACATAACAACAACAATGTGTCTTTGCTTCAAAATAATTTGCATTGTTGGCTACCAACTTAATGCAAAATTTTTGAGTAAGGGGGTAATGCTCTGGGTGAAATCCTGACTCATTTTGGCCCTTTGTTTGAATTCATGTCACATTTAAGAAAAGCAAAGCAATTAATAAATATTTTCTACAGTGTCTGGAGAAGTAATTGATACTGAATTCTCTCCTATTAACAGTAATGTTTTCCCATGGATATGTGTATTGACTGAAGAATGAAAACACCATTTCTCATCACACATGAATGCAAAAAGTACATTTGACAACTTCATTGAAATCTAACCATACTAAATAATAATGAGCACACTTATCACAAAGTAGTTGAATATGATTTGTCATTTAAGTGTGATTTAAACATTAAGTTCAGGAACAACAGCTCTCAATGTACTGGCAGATTCAAGACCTGGGTTCCTAAGCCACCAAATGTTGAATGTCCTTGAAAAATGTTTGGTTCTTAATGTCTCAGTTTCCACATTTCTAGAATGAAGGGTTTGGGCCTGACCAACTCTAATTTTTCTTTTCTATTGGAACTTCATGGTATGATTTTGTAATCTTATAGTGGGCTTTATTAGGGAATTGTTCTCTCTATACCACATTATTTGCTTTAAGCCTAGAAACACTGAACATACTACTCTTTGAGTTTTAAGTCCTTATGAATTTCTGAGATTCCTCATGCTAGGTAGAGTTCTGCTTAAAGAGAGGGGATTATTTCCATTCAAATTTAACCACTATATCAATAACTTTCTTGTATTCTGTACTATGTAACGACTAGAATGAACTGGAAATGTCTCCTTCTCTATTTGTTATAATACTTACGCCAATATTCATTTTGTAAATAAATACTGAGTGTTCTTGTTTTATATGTTTTCCCTTTTATTCCTTTCCCATATCCATATTGATCTAATTTAATGTTTTGCCTCTTCAGTTCAGAATCAAATTTTTCTCTTTTTCTTTGAATTTCTACTTAACCTCTCTAAACTATATCAAAAATTGATGTCCTGCATTATCTTTTACTTATTTGATCATCTTTGTATATTTGGCTTTCTTTCTCTTACTAATTAACTTCACTATGAGGCTATATTATGAGGCAAGGATTGTGAAGATGGTGCAGGAATGATGTACATTTTGTTGTCCGTGGGGTCACTATGAGTCAGAGCCAACTTGACAGTATTAACAACTAAAACATGAGGCTATATTAAAAATTTAATATTAGTGTCCAGTTCAGAGAGGATGGGGATGGATTATTAAAACTCATGTTCACCCAATTTACACTCTTATTTAACACTTTGTTTTTGTTGTTGTTGTTGTTATGTGCCAAAACACTTTGTTTAGTGCTAGGAAAATTATATTTTTAAGAAATAGGAACAGCAGATAACTTCCTATATGTTTACCTATTTCCTGTGTTTGCCAATTTCTATGAAAGAGATATTTAAGGCTACATGAGAATATATTCTCCTTTTCTATTCTCAACCAAAAGAACTGAAATTTAATACATTCTAAAAGTAGTGGAAAGTGTTGATATAGGTTGAAAACTAATAAAAGATTTTGTTTTCAAACAGTATGTATTTTTCAGTAGAATTAAGAGGAGGAAATGTGGTGGTGAAAAGCGGCAAAGTAATAGCAGTGTAATAAACACGCATCTTTTATCCTCTGCAGGTTTTTGTTTTGTCTTAAGGCAGTATAGAAAATACTGTCAAATGTATAAACCCAAATGAAAGCTGACTTTACTTTTAGAAAGGTGAGCCCCATATCACTGACTTTCATTTTATTTTAGTTTTAAAAATATAATTGGAAATATTTTTCCTGGACAGAGATTGCTGTCACTGGCTGCCAGAGGGTACATCTGAACCTATCTTCTCAGTCATAACTGTAAGCATGTAGTTTCATTGGCTCTTTTCAACACGGACTTCAAGGAGTATTAAATGATCATTTCTGGAGTACCAATCAGTGAGACACACTTTAAGGACTAGAGTGGACAAGAGCAGGCAGAGGTTCTGGAGTTAGAAATTATAGTTCAACCCTTATTTTCCTCTCATTAGATGTATAAACCTCTTTAGTAACCCAAGGAATCACATAGCATCTACCTTGTGGATGGAGGCCCAGCACATATAAAGTGCATATATGTTTTATAATTTTACATTAAGATCTTTGTACTCTGGGGACACCCTGACTCTTCATTGAGAAAACCAATCAGATATAAGTTTGGATAAACATGGTGAAGCTATAAATTAAAATCTGGAGGATGGGGAGGGATTGAAAACTAAGCAAAGTTGCTTTCATTTGATATAGCAAGAAATAGGAGAAGAGTATGTATTTTTTGATCATAAGATATCTATGCTTTTGGAAGCAGTCTTCTAGGTGAAAATTAGTTCATACATCTAACCACATTCAGAATACTTCTTTATCCATCTTTAAAACTGGACAACTGTCCAAGAATTATGAGAATCAAACAGGGTTGAAACACATAGCCAAGTTTTATAACCAGCAAGTATTGTGTTGGCATAAAGCAGCTTATCTCAACCTCTTTTTAACCCCTCTGTAGACCTAAAGGGTAATCTTCACATATACGCCACAAATTCCCACCAGTTTACAAAAATTTGTATTTCAAAACATTTTCAGGAAAGAATAATAGAGTTTTAGATCTTTGGGTATGTGGTGCTGAGAGGGGCTTGGTACTTATAAATGCATGTCTGAAGCACATTGGTTATTAAGAAAGCCATTTAAATATTCATTCTCTTCAGGTTTGACTAAGGCCGAGATTCCACAATTAGCAATTTATGCAAAATTCCCTGCAAACTAGCTAGAACTCCACCTGTTTCTCTTCCACAAGAACACATGAGAGGCAAGTTAAAAGAATGTTAATGTGGTGATTACTTGAATTATATTCATAAACAATATAATTCACAAGTTTCAGTACTATAACTACTTTTTTCTGATAAATAATGTGTAAGACTTGTTTGCCAAAATGCAGAGGTAAAGAATTCCAAGTTAGCCTGGAATTAAGTTAATTTTTCCTCTCTTTGTGAATGTGGTATGGCTATTGTAAGGGTAGAAGATGCCTTAGTAGTTCAGATCCAGGATCCTGCTGTCTTTCCTCCTCTGTCTCAACTTTAATACTTTCTTTCACTCCCTACCTCCCACCACTCTGCTTTGCCCATATTTCTTGTAGATCAAGGATAAAAGAAATTTGGTTTTAAGGAAAATGGCATCTCTAGCATCTAGTTCCCTCTAGCATCTTAGTGCCTGAAAAACTAGGTGCAGCCGTTTGAAATGGGGATTCTGGTGCTCTGAACAGCTCATTAAGTCAGAGTATGCCAAACTCAGGGGAGTAGGATTAGAAAGGAGAAAGGGGCAGTGCAATTAGCAGGAGAGAATAAAATAACAAAAACAGGTGAACCTGCCCTGCACAGTGACAACTGGCAGGCAAGAAAGGGCATCAGAGACCTCCCTGGGGCAGTGGGTAGAACACACCACACCACAGAACCGGCGGCCACTCTGCAGATCTACCTTTAGCACCTGCTTTTATTGGTAAACTTGGCACCACTGGGAGGGATCTGAGATCCCTTGGGCTCTGGGTACCACCGAAGCGGGAACAAAGAGGAGAATAAAGCTGCAAGCGGGTGGGATCTGGGATGAACTCCCATAGCAGATCGGGGCAGTTATCCTAGTTCAGTTTTTGACATGGAGGGGCCTGGAGAGCAGGGTTTTTGAGACTCTCTGAAGCTGGCAGAAAGTGGTGGGCCTCTAACAATTGGAGTCTTTGCTGAACTTGAGCTGCAGGCCTGCGAGTAACAGTACAATGTCATCAGCAGCAGCCTGCTCGAAGCCCTAGAAACTGCTCCTGGCACCTTGGAGCTTTTTGTTGTTGTTATTGTTCTTTTTTTCCCCTTTTCTTTGCCTCTACCCTACCTCATCCAATAGAAAAACCACATTTAGCCACCATAACACCTGTGGGCTCGAATGCTAAACTCCCTTTAGGACAAATAGAGACCTGCATCCACATTCCACATAGTGATTCCACCATCACAAAGAAAACTGCAGAGCAATCCAGCACACCTGAATTAATAGCCAAAAATAATAAAATAATAAAATAAAATAAAATAAAATACAGCATCTCCACCTTTTCAAAATATTAAATCGTAAAATGAAGACAAAACAAATAATACATAACCAACAGTTAAAGACAACTTCCAAAATATCTAGGAAACAACAGGCAACCTCAAATCAATCAATCAATCAAACAAACAAACAAAAACAAAACAAGATAAGATATTAGAAGTAAAATCAGAAAGGAAACTCTCATTGAACATGGAGGAAAAGGAGGCAATAGAATTATCTGAGAAGGGATTTAGAAGGTATGTTTATAGAACTCTACAAGAACTTAAGGAAATCCCAAACAGAAGCAAGAAGAACACAGATAGCACCCTAGAAGAACTCAGGAAAACTATTCAAGAACAAAATAACAAGATTAATGCATGATCAGAACTCATACAAAAGCAGCAGTTAGGAATCCAGAAGATGAATACCAAAATTACAGAATTAAATAACACTGTAGAAGCACAAAAGAATAGGATACAACTGCCTGAAGAACACATTTCCCAACTAGAAGAAAAATTCCTGGACACCTGCTTGTATGAAGAAAAATCAGAACAAAGATTTAAGAGAAATGAAGAGAACCAAAGAGTTATGTGGGACAATGTGAAAAGAAACAACGTATGCCTCATTGGAATTCCAGAACAAGAAGAGGTGGGTGGGGGGAAACAAAACACTGAGAAAATTGTGGAAAACTTCCCCGATATCATGAAGGAAGAAAAGATATTTGAACAAAAAGCTCATAGAACCCCACACAGGATGGATCCCAAGAGAAAAACACTGAGACATATCATAATCAAACTCTCCAAAAAAAAAAAAAAAGACAAAGAAAATTTTGAGCTGCCAGGGACAAAAGAAATATTACTTATAATAATCAAACAGGCTGAGCTCTGATTACTCAGCTGAAACCATGCAGGCAAGAAGGCAATGGGATGGCATATATAAAACACTGAAGTAAAAGAATTTCCAACCAAGAACCCTATATCCAGCCAAATTGTCCATCAAACATGAAGACACAATCAAGACATTCTCAAACAGAAATAAGGGATTTTGTGAAAACCAGACCAACCCTACAAGAAATGGTTAAGGAAGTCTTTCCAATAGAGAACCCACAACAGAGAACAAAATCAGGACACATGACATCAACAATAAAACCAAATCAGAAATAGACACTCAAAATAAGACCATAAAATATTGTACGCTAAAGACTAAGGAAACCAAGCTGCACATGACAACATTAACTAACCAACTAGAAGGAATAAAAGTTGTAGGTACAAACTTTGCAATGGAGAGGAAAATAGGACAATCTCCTCATAGAACAGACTATTCTAAAAATATAGAGACAAAAATTAACCACAGAGAAAATAATCTCCCTAAGCAAATCCAGAAGAAGGGCAAATATATGGGTTTAATAAGCACAAAATCAACAATAAAGAAGAAAAGAGAGGAAGTGCTTGACAACAAAATGAACTCAGCACAGAAAAGTAAATGGACCAAGGAAACATCAACAATGTGACAAAAAAAAAAAAAAAAAACACAAAAGAATGACAGCAATCAATTCATACCTATCACTAATTATACTCAATGTGAATGGATTAAGTGCACCAATCAAAAGAAAGAGAATGACAGACTGGATAAGAAAAGAAGACCCATGGATATGCTTCCTGCAAGAGACCCACCTTAGACACAAAGATAAAAACAAAGAGTTAAGGGTGGAAAAAAATATACCAAGCAACAATAACCAAAAAAGAGCAGGAGTGGAAATATTAATTTCTGATAAAATGGACTTTAAGGTGAAAAACAACATATGAGACAAAGAAGGACACTATATGATGCTGAAAGGATAAATTGACAAAGAAGACATTATGAAAATAAATATTTATGCACCCAGTGAAAGTGCTCTAAAATATGTGAAGCAAATATTAATTGAATCAAAAGGGACAATAGACAACTCTACAATAGTTGTAGGAGACTTTACCACACCACTTTCTAGGATGGACAGATCAACTTGAAAAAACTCAACAAAGATATAGAAGAACTCAACAGCACAATCAAAACTTGACTTCATAGACATATACAGAGCATTCCACCCAACAAAAGCACAATTCACATTCTTCTGCAATGCACATAGATCCTTCTCCAGAACAGATTATAGGTTAGGTCATAAAACAAGCCTCAATAAATTCAAAAACATTGGAATACTACATAGATCTTCTCAGACCACAATGCTATAAAATTAGAAATTAATAATAGGAAGATCAAGGAAAAAACATCACACATGTGGAAGCTGAACAATACACTTCTCAAAAACTACTGGGTAAAAGAGAAAGAAAAAGTGAAATAAAAAATTTCCTAGAAACAAACGAGAATGAAGATACATCATACCAAAACCTATGGGACACAGTAAAAGCAGTACTCAGAGGTCAGTTTATAGCAAAAAATGCATACATCAAAAAAGAGGAAAGAAACAAAGTCAACACTCTAACTCAACAGCTCCAACAAGTAGAAAAAGAACAACAAAAGAATCCTACAGTACCTAGGAGTAAGGAAATAATAAAGATCAGAGCATAAATAAATAAAACAGAAAAAAAAAATAGAGAAAATCAACAAAACAAAAAGCTGGTTCCTCTAAAAGATTAACAAAATCAGCAAACTATTAGCAAATCCAACAAAAGAAAAGAAAAACAAGATGCAAATTTCAAGAATAGTAAACGTAAAGGGTGTTATCACAAGAGAACCAACTGAAATAAAAAAAGGTACTGACAGAATATTATGAAAAATTGTATAGCAACAGATTTGAGAACCTAGAGGAGATGGACAAGTTTCTGGAATCACAAAAGTCCTTCCTAAACTACTCCACTCAGAGACAGAATACTTGAAGAGACCTATAACAATAAAAGAAATTGAACAGGACATTAAAAAAAAAAAAAAAAAAAAACTTCCCACAAAGAAAAGTCCTGGCTTTGATGGCTTCAGAGAATTTTACCAAATATTCAGGGAAGAGTGGACACCTATGCTACTCAAACTATTCCAGAGCATAGAAAAAGATGTAATACTCCCAAACTCATTTTATGAAGCAAGCATAATACCAAAACTAGGGAAAGACACAACTAAAAAGGAAAACTACAGACCAATATCCCTCATGAACATAGATACAAAAACCTTCAAAAATCATAGCCAACAGAATCTAACAACATATCCAAAAAAAAAATACATCCTGACTAAGTGGGATTCATACTAGTTATGCAAGGATGGTTCAACATGAGTAAAACAATCAATGTAATCCACCACATAAACAAAACAAAAGAACCATATGATCATATCAATCAATGCAGAAAAGGCATTTGATATAATCCAACACCCACTGCTGTTTAGAACTCTCGGCAAAACAGGGATAGAAGGGAAATTCCTTAACACAATAAAAGGCATATATGCAAAGCCAATGGCCAACATCATTATTAATGTAGAAAGACTCAAGACACTCCCCTTACGAACAGGAACCAGACAGGGATGCCCTCTATTACCATTTCCATTTAACATTGTATTGGAAATCCTGGCCAGAGTAATAAGGCAAGAAAGAGAAATAAAAGGCATACAAATTGGCAAAGAAGAAGTAAAACTATCTCTATTTGTGGATAATATGATCCTGTACATAGAAAACACAAGAGACTCAAAAAAAAAAAAAAAAAAAAGTGGCAGGATACAAGCTCTACATACAAAAATCAGTTGGATTCCTCTACACCAACAAAGAGTCCTCTAATAAAGAAATAAGGGAAACAATACCATTTACAATAGCTACTAAAAAGATAAAATATCTAGGAATAAACCTTACCAGAGACACAAAAGACCTATACAAAGAAAACTATAAAACACTGCTATGAGAGACAACAAGGGCTCTACATAAATGGAAGAACCTGCCTTGTTTTTGGATAGGTAGATTGAATATTGTAAAAATGTCAATACTACCTAAAGCAATCTACACATTTAATGCAATCCCAATCCATATACCAACAAAATATTTTAAGGACATGGAAAAAACAATTACTAATTTCATATGGAAAGGAAAGAGATCTCAGATAAGCAGTACACTTCTGAAGAAGAACAAAGTGAAAGGTCTCACACTCCTGGATCTTAAAACCTACTATACAACCACAGTAGTCAAAACAGTGTAGTATCGGTACAAGGATAGACAGATAGACCAATGGAACATAATCAAAATCCAGAAATAGACCCATCTATCTATGGATAGCTGATCTTTGACAAAGGTCCAAAACCCATTAAATGAGAAAGAAAGAGCCTCTTTAACAAATAGTGCTGGCAAAACTGGATATCCACTTGCAGAAAAATGAAACAAGACCCACACCTCACCTCATACACAAAAGCAGACTCAAGCTGGTTCAAAGACTTAAATGTAAAGCCCAAAACTATAAAATTCATAAAAGATAAAATAGGGGCAAGTCTAGCAGCCCTAATTAATGGCATAAATAGACTTGTTGTTGTTGTTATGTGCCGTCGAGTCAGCCCTGACTCATAGCGACCCCTCCTTGGGTTTCCGAGGCAGTATCACTACAGAAGTAGGATTGCCCAACCTTACTTCCGAGGAGTATCAACAATAAACCAGAATGTACAGTAGGTAGAAAAGAAGCTAGATGACTGGGACCTTTTAAAAATTAAATTTTTATGTGCATCAAAAGACTTCATCAAAAGGGTAAAAAGATTGGGAGAAAATATTTGCCTATGACATCTGACAAAGGAGTTATCTCCAAAATCTATAGAAAACTTCAACACCGCAACATCAAAAATACAAACAACCCAATTCAAAACTGGGCAAAAGACTTGAACAGACACTTCACTAAAGACAATATGCTGGTGGCCAACAAACACATGAGGAATTGCTCATGATCATTAGTCATTAGAGAGATGCAAATCAAAACAATGATGAGATATCATCTCACCCCAGCAATAATAGTAAAGTTCAACAGGACAGAAAATAACAAATGCTGGCAAGGTTGCAGAGAGATTGGAACACTTGTGCACTGCTGGTGGGATTATAAAATGGTTCAACCATTGTGACAAATGGTATGGGGTTTCCTTAAAAAACTGAAAATAGAAATACCATTTGACCCAGCAATTCCATTACTAGGAATATATCCTAAAGAGGTGAGAGGCAGTGTGCAGACAGATATATGCACACCTATGTTCATCACAGCACAATTCACTATATCAATGAGATGGAAACAACCTAAATGCCCATCAACAGATGAGTAGATAACCAAATTATGGTACATTCACACAATGGAATACTATGCTACATTAAAGAACAATGAGAGATATGCGAATCATCTCACAACTTGAATGAGCCTGGGGGACATTATGCTGAGTGAAATAAGTCAATTGCAGAAGGACAAATACTGTATGAGCCCATTACTATAAAAAGACAAAGAAGGGTTTGCTTGGGAAAGGGGACTCACTTTGTAGGTTACCAGCGTTGGGAAGGAAGGGGAAGGATTAATTTTGGGCTAATTGGGGGCCACATGCTGATGTGGATAAGGGGAGGGATGGTATAGGAAGAGTGGGACCACAATGATAATATTAGGAAAATAGGAGGACACTAAATTATGCACATAAGGGATAGACGACCGATGCTAATACCAGCTAGTATATCCACAATAGTGCATTACCATTAACACCAAACACCAGGCTACAGATAAACACATAAACATCTATGGGGGTAGGTGAACAGGAGTATACTCTAGACCAAGGATAGATTCAGTAGAGGCTAATCTTGCAGATACTAGTGATACAAAATACCTGCAATTCTTACAGAAACAACAGAAGACAGACAGAGTAATCCCTCACAGACAGCCAGACACTGTGGGAGAGAGATCCCACAGATCTACTGACTCAAGACCATAGTACTGGGGGACACCAGACTCATTTGGCACAACAAAATACATAAGTCTTGTTCCTCTTCCTACATTGGTGAGTAGCACCTGGGGTCTTAAAAGCTTTCAAGCAGCCATCTAAGATGCACCTAATGATCTCCTAGCATTGGAAGCAAAGAA
>NW_006921886.1:4072147-4099778 GCF_000298275.1 Orycteropus afer afer
ATAATAAATTCTGAAAATGGGACATATTCCAATAATACTTGAAATGGGAAACACAAGTAAAGAAAAATGTAAACAAAATATACCAGTTCTTAACTGCCAGAGAAAGATCAGTGAAAGTAATCTCATAGAAGTTCCTTGTTACTGATATTATTCACCACCCAAGGGAATAGAGTCTGCCCCTGTATCATTTGTGACCACTAGCCTGTATTTCCTTGTTCTGCTGCACAGACAGAAAGCCTTTGGACTCAACATGGACCTAGGTTAATGCAGGTCCCCAAAACTGAGGAAAACACGTCATAGAGAGGTGTTTGATGAAAATGTGAGGGTCAAGCAGATGAATGTTGTTGTTAGGTGCCATCAAGTTAGCTCTGACTCATAGTGACCCTGTATACAGCAGAACAAAATACTGCCAGGTGTGCTAGCCTCACAATTCCTGCTATGCCTGAATCCATTTTTGCAACCACTACATTAATCCATCTCATTGAGGGCCTTCCCTTTTTTTGCTGACCCTCGACTTTATCAAGCATGATATCCTTCTCCAGGGAATGGTCCTTTCTGACAACATGACCAAAGTGAGTGAGATGAAGTCTGGCTATTCTCACTTCCATGGAGAATTCTGGCTGTACTTCCAGGAGAGATTGGTTAATTCTACTGGCAGTCCATGGCAGTTTCAGCATTCTTTGCTAACACCACAGCTCAAAATCATCAACTCTTCTTCACTCTTCTTTATTTATTGTCCAGCTTTCACATACATATGAGGTGATTGAAAACACCATAGCTTGAGTTAGGCTCACTTTAGCCTTCAGAGAGACGTCTTTGCCTTCAGCACTTTAAAGAGGTCTTTTGCAGCAGATTTTTCCAGTGCACCATGTTGTCTGATTTCTTGACTGCTGCTTCCATTGGTATTGATTTGTAATATGAAATCTTTGACATCAATCTTTTCTCCATTTATGATTTTGATTATGATGCTGCTTATTGGTTTAGTTGTGAGAATTTTTATTTTCTTTATTTATAAGTGCAGTCCATACTACAGACTACAGTCTTTAATCTTCATCAGTAAGTGCTTCAAGTCATCTTCATTTTCAGGAATCAAGGTTGTATCATCTGCATGTGGCATGTTGTTAATGGTCTTCCTCCAATATTGATGCCATGTTCCTTTTCATATGGCCCAGCTTCTCGGATTATTTGCTTAGCATACAAGTAGAATAAGTATGGGGAAAGAATACAGTCCTGATGCACTCCCTCCTAATTTTAAGCCACACAGTTATCCCTTGTTCTGTACGAACAACAGCATCCTGGTCCGTGTACAGGTTCCTCATGAGCACAATGAAATGTTCTGGAATTCCCATTCTTCTCAATGTTATCCATTATTTGTTATGATCCACACAATCAAATGCTTTTGCACAGTCAATAAAACACAAACATCTTTCTGGTGTTCTTTGTTTTCAGCTAAGATCCATCTGACATTAGCAATGATATCCCCTGTTCTACATCCTCTTCTGAATCCAGCTTGCATTTCTGGAAATTCCCTGTCAATATACTACTGGAACTATTTTTGAATTATCTTCAGCAAAGTTTTACTTACGTGTAATATTAATGATACTGTTTGATAATTTCCACATTCTGTTGGATCACCTTTCTTTGGAATGGGTACAAATATGAATATCTTTCAGTCAGTTTGCCAGGTAGCTGTCTTGCAAATTTCTTGGCATAGACAAATAAGTGCCCCCAGTGCCACATCCGTTTGTTGAAATTTCTCAATGGGTATTCTGTCAGTTCCTGTAACCTTGTTTTTTGCCAGTTCCTTCAGCGCAGCTTCAACTTCTTTCTTCAGTACCATTGGTTCTTGATCATCTCCTGAAATGGATGATCATCTACCAACTTGTTTTGGTACACTGACTGTGTATTCCTTCCATCTTCTTTTGATGTTTCTCACATCATTCAGTATTTTGCCATAGAAACTTTCACTATTGCAACTCAAGCCTAGAATTTTTTCTTCAGTTCTTTCAGCTTGAGAATTGCTGAGCCTGTTCTTCCCTTTTGGTTTTCTAACTTCAGGTCTTTGCACATTTCCTTCTAATAATAGACTTTGTCTTCCTGAGCTACTCTTTGAAATCTTCTGTTCATCTCTTTTATCTTGTCATTTCTTCCATTTGCTTTAGCTACTGTGCATTCAAGAGCAAGTTTAAGACTCTCTTCTGACATCTGTTTTGGTCTTTTTTTCTTTCCTGTCTTTTTAATGACCTTTTACTTTCTTCATGTATGATGTTCTTGATGTTATACCATAATTTGTCTGGTTTTTGGTCATTGCTGTTCAATGCATCAAATCTATTCTTTAGATGGTCTCTAAATTTGGGTGGGATATATTTTGGCTCTTGTGGACCTGTTTTAATTGTCTTCAACTTCATCTTGAACTTACATATGAGTGGTTGATAGTCTGTTCCACAGTCAGCTCCTGGCCCTGCTTTGGCTGAAGACATTGAGCTTCTCTATTGCTTCGTGCCACAGAGGTAGTCCATCTGACTCTTGTGTACTCCACCTGGTGAAGTTCACATGTAGAGTTGCCATTTATGTTCTTGAAAAAAAGTATTTGCAATGAACAAGTCATTGGTCTTGCAAAATTCTACCACATCATCTCCAGCATCATTTCTATCACCAAGGTCATATTTTTCAACTACCAGTGATTCTTCTTTGTTTCCAAATTTTGCATTCCAAACACCAGTAATAATCAACACATCTTGATTGCATGTTTGGTCAATTTCAGACTGCAGAATTTAGTAAAAATCTTCAATTTCTTCACCTTTGGCTTTGGTTGTTGGTTGGTGTGCAAATTTGAATAATAGTAGTGTTAATTGGTCTTCCTTGTAGGCATATGGATATTATCTTATCACTAACAGCATTGTATTTCAGGATAAATCTTGAAGCATTCTTTTTGACAATGAATGTCACTCCACACCTCTTCAATTTGTCATTCTGGGCATAGTAGATCAAATGGTTATCTGACACAAAATGTTCCAAACCAGTCCATACCTAGGATATCAATCTCTATGAATTCCACTTCATTTTTGACAACATCCAATTTTCCTAGATTTGTAGTTTGTGCATTCCACATTCTGATTATTAATGGATGTGTGCAGTTGTTTCTTCTCATTTTGAGTTGTGCCACATCAGCAAATGGAGGTCTCGAAAGCTTTACTCAATCCACATCCTTAATGTTGACTCTACATTGAGGAGGCATCTTTTCCCCAGTCATATTTTGAGTGTCTTCCAATCTCAGAAGCTCATCCTCCAGCACTATATAGGACAATGTCTCAGGGCTATTCATAGTTTTCCAGTAATATATCAGGCAGTGTTTCACTGCTATTCATAAGGTTTTCAGTGGCTAGTTCTTTCAGAAGTAGATGGCTCCTTCTTTCTTCCCAGTCTGTCTTAGCTTAGAAGCTCTTCTGAAACCTGTCCACTATGGGCGACCCTGCTTATATTTGAAATAGTGATGGCATAACCTCCAACATCACAGCAACACCTAAGCCACTATGGTGTGACAAACTGAGAGACAAATTGTGGAAGCAGATGATTAGAACATAAAAAAAGGAAATATTGAGAGTAAAGGAGATTTAAAGAAATTCAGGAAAATGGATGTCTAAAGTAATAGATTTGGCAAGGAGTATAAGAAGCAAAGAGCAACAAAGCATACCATATATTTTAACTACTTAATTATTGAGTGGTCTTTGGAGTGAAAATACCACAAGGCCAAGCATACACCTCCTGTCTCTCTCTTCCCATGAGAAAAAGACTATTATATTTCATTCAAAAAGGAAAAAGGGGGAAGGGACAAGCACCCACATAGGGTGAATATATAGAGCACAAACACCAGAAAACATCTCCCCAGCAGAGAACCTGTTAAGAAATGCACACCTCCCACTGTCATCACCTCAGTTGCTCACTGTGCTCAAGTAAAACACTAAAGAAAGCACTAAAAAAAGCTATTACTCCGCATATATGTGCTGTCTTTGGAACAGTTATTCTGATAAATTTTGTAATACAGGGGAATTGTTTACATTATCATTTGCAATTGCACCTGTGTGTTTCATTTGTAGGAAAAAATATTCAGAATAGTATTTTTTTTAACCCATCATAGATTTTCACTTTAAAGATCATGTGCTAATGTAGACTTTCATTTTCATTCTTTCCTAAAATTTACACACCATCACCAGGCAGTTCTAGGTAATGGTATAAAAAACTAATATGGAAAGTTGGAATACTTGGAAAATATAATTGGTATGTCTTTCATTAATAGTCTTAATTCCATCTCAAGTAAAATTTCCAATTTGGATAGCAAAGAAATATAAAACCATTGAAACAAAAGCTAAGCACCTATAATAAATAAAATTGCTGGTAGGAAAAAGAAAGGATGAATTGTGTGCTACTGTTGAAAACCACTTGAATTAGACTTCCCTACTGATTTTATTCTTGTTTTAGCTCCTTTTTTGCCAGTGTATTATATGTGAATAATTAATTTTATTTAATATCTTTTTTTTTTCTTTGCCATCTCTTAGTTCACTGTGTTTTGCCCTCTTATAAAATTAGGTATATTCCAGACTAATTTCTCATACAGACTGGACTAGATCTAAAACTCTTGACTTTATTAACAGATTTTTTTTTTTTTTTTTCTTTCTGGGTAGATTTCTTTTCAGTATTAGTGTCTAGCAGACTTGTAGCTAATTCAGTTTTGTAAGGTTAAGTAACATGTCCAAGGTCACACAGGCACTAACTGATAGAGCCAGAATGTAAAGTGAAGCATGTCTGACTCCATTACACAAATTACTTAAGATACAAAGCTTATGTTAAAAGAGCTTCTATTATGTGAAATATGTGTATCAAAATCTCCAACAATAAGAGCTCGCAGTCATTGAGGAGTTAATGTATGTCATGCCCTATGCTAATAACTATGCTGACATTGTTAACTCTCACAACAATCCTATTTTCACATCCAAGGAGACTGTGGCTCAGAGTGGTTAGTTTCTTACTCAGGATCACCCAGCTGATGAGTGGCTGAACCAGTAGTCAATTCCAAGTGTGTATATTCAAATGGCGAGTATACAGAATTACCAGCACAGCATGTATTTAGCATGTAGTTTCCACAAGATGTATGTATTAACCTGCTGGTAAGGCATTGCACTTTTCCTGGAAAAATAAGAGTGTTTTATAGAGGGAATAGCATTTAAGCCAAGTTTTGGAAGACGGGAAGAACGGAAGGACGGAGATTCTAGGCAGAGGGAAAATATAAGCCTGTGATCCAGAAGCAAGACTTTGTGGCATTTCAGGGCTACTGCAACTCAGTGATGTTGGCTATATCTCCAACATAGTGAGTACACCAGCAGGTGGCTGGGCTCACTTCCTGGTCTTGCTGCTTTGTCTGCATCTTTCTACCACCCTAGCTTTCAGTTTTACATTAGCTGTAGTTCCTGCAGTCCTTGCTGTGTTTTCAGCTTCCTTACATATATGGAGAGCTCCACGTCAGCTTCTGGCTTCAAGAAGGATCTGACTTGTGGGGAGCAATTTTAGTTTCTACTTCTTTAGAAAAGTCAAATGTCAGGCCTCCTCTGCTTGTGATACAGAACATAGTACATAATGGATTCAGTCCCTCTCACTAGTTTCTATGTATGTTTTTGCTTTGATTCATTTCATTTTATATTTTGCTTCTGATGATATTTATCTTTTTTTCCCTCTTTTTACTTATCTCTCACTGCTGTATGGTTGGAACAGGACTGACATTTCAAAGTATGAACACACAGATCCTTCTTGATTAGATGTCCTTAGATTAGGTTCTAAGGTATCATTAACCAATTAGGCTCAGGGAAAAATGATGGAATGAAGGGAAATGGCCTAATATCTATTGCTGACTCCAGCAGAAGACAGTGCACTGTCTAAATGGACTGTGAAAATGCAAGATTGTTCAAGGAGACACTAGTACCAGAAGAGGATCGTTATCTCAGCTGTGTCACAGCAGTAGGCATTTCAGCTGCAAAATATATTCAGTATCACTCAGGAAGTAATGGTGTACATTTTATAATCAATTCAAATCCCAAAGTACAGTGGATTGGGTTAGGATAGGATGCTCTACGATCTCACTGAAGTAACCTGTAAACTCACTTAAGAGAGCATTTCCAGCCCAGAAGAAAGTGAAGTTTTGAGTAAGTTGAACCAAGCAATACCACACTTTGAGGGCAGAGATAGGATGGGGGATTCCTTGTCCTCACAATAGATACTAGAGATACTACTTTCCTTCCCATATAAGCCAAGGAACTAGATGTAGGTGGATCTAATGTGGGATAGTCCAGTGCATCCAGCTGAGAAGGATAGGGAAAGACAAGACCTGAAACCAGGTTCTTCTAACTCTGGTATTCTACGATCTACATTAAAAAAAAAAAAAAAACTTTTTTCATTTTGTTTATCTTTTCTATTTATTATTAAATAATAATAAATAACCTCAGAAGGAAGATGGGGCAATCTACTTCCATAGTGATACTGCCTCAGAAACCCCAGGAGGGGTTGTTATGAGTGGGCTTCGACTTGATGGCACATGCCAACCAACAACCAATTTATTATTAATGTTACAGTTTGGTTGGTTTTAGGATACTTGGAATGTTTGTTACACTTATGTGGGAATAGGTGCAGTTAAAGTATCACATGATAAGCTACACTATTTGTTCTGCTCAACCAATACTACAGCATATTGCCTCTAAATATCAAAGATAGATTTTCCTGTTTATAGATTTTTCCAAATGATCTTTTCTAGCTCAAAATCTTCTAAATACAATAAAGAAGGATTATTTCTTATCAAGAAATAAACTCTCAATATAAAATAAACTTTAGATAGATTAATAAATCTATCTAAATAGATCAAATAACTAAAGCATAAATGTCTCAAAAAAAAAGAAATGATGTTCAGTTAAGACTTTAATGTGATTTTCTTGGTATTTGAAAGTCAAGAGGGACTTTGGGATAAGTGAAACTCTTAAAACAAATTGGTAAAAATGTTTACTTTTAAAAATAATTTGTTGGCTAGTTGATTTACTTAAACATTTATCCACTTTTAATCTATTTTTTTTTTTTTTTAACTGAGAGTTTACTGTATGAAAAGAAGTCCCTAGGTGGTGCAAATGGTGAAGTACTCTACTACTAGCCAAAAGGTTGGCAGTTCAAACCCACACAGAGTGTTTTGGAAAATAGGTTTGACAATATGCTTCCAAAAGACCACAGCCTTGAAAACCCTGTGGAGCTGTTCTAATCTGACAGCTAACAACTACATGAGAAACGTGTGTATGAGCTTTGGCCTCACTCTTACAAAGGTTTAGAAACCATCTTTGAGCTGATCATCTTTAGTATCTCTTCCTGATCCAAATATGTTAAACCACACCAAACCATTTTAGTCTGTTCACTTGCATCAGAGCTGGCAACAGATTGTCAGAGAATGAATTCTGTCATTATCTAAAGATCATGTAACAAAGTCCAGTGACTTTATCAAATGTGCTTACCTAACTTTTCCTCTTCACAATGAATGCTTTCATTATAAAAAATACCGACTTTAAAAAGTCCCAATTCAGATGTGCTAGAAAACATGGGGACCATTATTTGTAATTCAATGAGAATACAATAATTTTTCAGATGAAATTCTACTTAGGAGACCTCTCTTTTCTTACCTCGGTCAATTGTTTGGAATTCCAATACTCAATTGCTTATTCCAAGATCACATTGTCCAATGTGGATCATGGTCCACAACTCAAGTACCTAGGATAGGCATAGACATGAATAAAGCATGCTAGGTTCATGACAGTGGGGAGTTGTGAGGATGTGGTTATCTGGTAAGTACATACTCACATAATGGTATGACTGTCACTTAGCTGCCACTGAATGCTCCTGTGTGGAAAAATCTGGTCCACTATTTCCAGACCAGATCTTGTAATATATAAGCAAATACAGAACTCTGGAGTTTCATATAAATTTTCCAATAAAAATATAATGGAAGTTTTAATAATCATGCCATCTGAGGGGGATTTTCACTTTTCTTACTTTTATTTCATGACTCCTCTGGTATTCCAAAACCTGAAGAAAATGATCCATTTTTTACCTTACTGAGATTGACTATTTAAAAGTGGCATGACTGTTTATGTTTGTATTATACAGTGTGAAAAATAATTATTTTATAGGTAAAGAAAGGACCAGATTTGTAACCAAGTCTAAAAACGAAGAGATTATTTTACTTCAGTAAATTTTAACTATTTTTTATTCATGCAAAAGGAAGAACTAATATTATGACATTTTTTTTTCCATCAATCATTACGTAGTTTCTAAGAGAATCACCTTTCAATACCTTAATGAGTTTACCAGAGTTCTTTAACCAAATAAGGAAATATTCTGAGTGAAATGTTCCCTAAAAGAAAGCTTCTTATGAGATAGGTAATGGCATAGCAAATCATCAGTAAAGGACCTTAAAGCTTGAAAAGTGAGGATGGCATTCAATTCTTTGTAGCAGAAATTATTCAAACTCTCGTCTTTGCTTTCAATGCTATCGCTAATGTTTGAATTCGCAATTGATTTGCTACAACCTTCACTGTTGTTGTTATGTGCTGTCGAGTCATTTATGATTCATAGCGACCTTATGTACAACAGAACAAAACACTGCCTGGTCCTGTGCCAGCCTCATGATACCTCATGATACCTGAGTTCATTGCTGCAGCCACTGTGTCAATCCTATCTTGTTGAAGGCTTTCCTCTCTTGCGTTGACCCTCCGCTTTACCAAGCATGATATCCTTCTTTGAGGAATGGTCCCTTATGACAACACAACCAAAGTAGATCAGACGAAGTCTAGCTATTCTTGCTTCAAAGGAGCATTCCAGCTGCACTTCCTCCAGGCCATGTTTGTTAGTTCTTTTAGCAATCCATGGTACTTTCAGCATTTTTTACCAATACCACAACTCAAAAACATCAATTCTTCTTTGGTCTTCCTTATTCATTGTCCAGGTCTCACAAGCATATGAGGTGACCACCTTGACTAGTAGCATATAATAGATACTCCATTACATTTGTGGAGTGAATAAATGAATGAAATGAGACAGGAAATTTAGTGGCAACAAATAATAATGGTTATAAAGTAAAACTCTATTGAGGATAGAAAACATGGTCCCAAGGCATCTGCAGAAAGAGCACTGCTTGTGTACTTAATGACAAATGTTAAAGATGTGCAAAGCAGCAGGCAGTTTCAACCTGAATGTCATATGAGGCAGTCATATAAGTGAGCTCCAAAGTACATAATTAGAAATAATTGAATGAAGTTAAGAAAAGGATAAATTTTGTCTTTAACTCTTCCTTCAAAAGAAGTGTTGGATTATGAAATTGTCTCTCATAGTCTAGGACAAAGTTGTCATTATTACCATAATGATAAATACAAGATCAACTGATAAGAATTTAGGATTGGGCAAGTAACCACTGCTGAACTTCTATGTCATTGCCAAGATTTCATTCTAGTCATCATATTTACCAATTACAGTGATGGTTGGTATGGATTTCACAGTACAACAGAAATCAGCATCTTAATTAATTGTTGTTGTTGTTGTTGTTGTTGTTATGTGCCGTTGAGTCAGCCCTGACTCATAGCGACCCCTCCTTGGGTTTCCGAGGCAGTATCACTACGGAAGTAGGATTGCCCAAATTAATCAGATTAAATGTATATACAAGTCAGGTAAAATATCTCTGACCTAAAAGTAATTGCTTTGTGGAAAGAGAGGCAATTTAAGGCCAATGAATTCAATAAAAAATTCAAATCAATCAACAGACTTACTCTATGACTTGTTAGATCAATGTGGTGAGTTTATAATGAGGAATGGAGGAGAAACAATTACAGTTGCCAACTTATCATTTCAATATCACTTGTGGAATGAAGAATGGATATATGTTCCCAACTGTTTTGCTTGTGACCAGAGTAATAAGCTAACCATAACTATGATTCTTAGTTAGAATGAGATGCCATATAAGATTGGAGTAAATAAAAGGACCTATTCTGTCATTTAATAGTATTGCAAAAGCCTGTCTATGGAGATGATTATACTTCACATTGGTTCATAAACAGAACATTAATACACCCTTATCATGTTTCTTGGTTAAGGTACATTATCAGGCATTTGTTCTGGTTAGTTTATACACATTGAACCTGGTTTGGATTTTGTACATAGACATTGATTCTGGTTTTGTAATTGAATTGGTTCTGGCTCTTATTTGTGTAATGTTTTTGTTTTGTTTCATTAATGACTATAATTTCTCCAACTTTTACCCAGATGTGTCTTTGACCTCACAACATGATGCTCTGTGACTCTCAGACTCCTATGAGGCTACATGGGCAGTCCCAGGAAAGACAAACTAGATAGGAGAGACTGGAACGCAAAATTACCATACTGAGCCCATCTGAAGAGAATGATCATAGACATAAGTTTGTAAGTGAATGCAGATGTCTCTTCCCTCAGGGGATTGCAGATTAAGGAGTATGATAATAGCTGAGCTGGACAATGTGGTCAGTTAAAAATAAACTCAGTTATACTGAAAAATGGCTATGAGATTCTGTTGTTTTTCAAGCAAGAGTTATGTAGAAAAAGGGACAAAATGGCGAGAGAGGAATGATACATCCACGATGGATGCTGGATTGTTCTTTGTTAATCGTTGAATAATTGCTCATTCCCCTCTATAAACATGACATAATCATCCTTCTCCACTTCAAGGTCTCCATTAGCTAGATTTTATCTTCATATTCAGACAATTACCTAAAATTTACTGAGTGTCAACAGTATACCATAAGGAGCTCGGGTGGTATAGTACCTAAGGCATTTGACTGCTAACCGGAACGTTGGTGGTTCAAACCCACAAGTTGCTCCATGGAAGGAAGACCGGGAAAATTTCTTCCAAAAAGATTTACCACATCAGAAACCCAGTGGGGGTTGCTGTGAGTCAGAACTGACTCAATGACAGTGAGTGAGTTGGTTTTTTTGGTTTGGGTTTAACACTGTACCAATCATATTATGTATATTTAATTCTCACAAAAACCCTGTAAGGCTGCTTGAACAATTTCTCTTAGAAAGATCAGCACGAGGCTGGTCCCCATGAGGCGGAGGTCAAAGATGTCCCAAATGTCCAAACTACCATGCCACTCCATCATTTCAGACATTAATTCCTCCTCCTCCTCCCAGTAATTTCCCCAGTCTTAGGGTTCTGTATTTCGCTGTAATGCCTCACAGAACTCACAGACACCCAAGCTTTCGTCTCACGTAGTAGTGGTGGAGACTGGCAGGCTGGCGAGTCCCGGGTCCGTGAGTGGGTCTGGCGGATGCATCCAACTCTCGGGGTTTGATGAACCTCGATCAGCAGATCAGATGACGGTTGCTGTCCCAAATCCAGGGGTGAGATGAGGATGATCCAAGACACAAAACCGGAGCAAGAGGAGAGCGAATCTTCCCAGGAGATTCGTAGGTATACCCTCAGGGAAGCTAAGGGTGGTGATTTGAATTATACCCTCCAGCAAGGCAGGACTCAAGATACATTCCACCTGTGTTGCCCTAACAGCATTAACCTAAATCCCATCACAGAGTCGATTGCCAGTCATTATAGGGAATGACTACTACCAGCTGCCCAGCCAAGTTGATGCCTGACCTTAACTACCACACCACCCCAAATAGGCATGGATAATGACATGTACAAAACACCACAGAATGGAGGACAATGGCTAGAAGGGCCACATCAAGCAATTCACTGCAAAGGCCTATCTTCAATCTATGCTAATTGAACTTAATTCTTGAGGAAATAACATGATAAGTTTAATTATCTCAAGTTATTAAAAATGGAGTTGTTTTGTTACATTGTATGATTGGGAAATATTGCTAATTTTTTCAAAAACTTGTATGTTGAATCTTTGTATGTTTACATTAAAACAAATGTGTATTTATATTATATTGTTGTTGTTGTTATGTGCCGTCGAGTCAAACCCGACTCATAGCCACCCCTCCTTGGGTTTCCGAGGCAGTATCACTACGGAAGTAGGATTGCCCAACCTTCCTTCCGAGGAGTGGCTGGTGGGTTTGAACCGCCAGCCGTCTGGTTAGCAGGCAAGTGTCTTAGCCACCATGCTACCAGAGATGTTCTATATATGTTAAAAATGGAGCATGACATGTGAAAGAAGAGTGATGTAAAATTGTTGTTGTTGTTAAGTGCCATTGATTCATTTCCGACTCATAGCAACCCTACGTACAGTAGAACGAAACACTGCCCAGTGCTGTGCTAGCCTCACAATCCTTGCTATACCTTAGCCCATCATTGCTGCCACTGTGTCAATCCATGATGTTGAGGGCCTTCCTCTTTTTCGTTGACCCTCCACTTTACCGAGCATAATATTCTTTTCCAAGAAATGCTTCCTTCTGACAACAAGATCAAAGTAGGTCAGACAAAGTCTGGCCATTCTTGCTTCCAAGGAACATTTTTGTTGCACTTCTTCCAAGACAGATTTGTTAGTTTCTTTAACAGTCCATGGCACTTTCACCATTCTTCACCAGCACCATAACAAAAGCATCAATTCTTCTTCATTCTTCTTTATTCTTTGCCTAGAACTCACGTGCACATGAGGTAATAAAAATACCATGGCTTAGGTATCTTTGCTCTTTGTCACTTGAAAGAGGTCTTTTGTAGTAGATTTGCCAAGTGCAATAAGTGATCTGATGCCTTGACTGCTGCTTCCATTGGTATTGATTGTGGAACCAGGTAATACAAAATGTCTGATGACTTCAATCTTTTCTTCATTTATCACGATGCTGCTTATTGGTCCAGTTGTGAGGAGTTTGATTTTCTTCATGTTGAGATGTAATCCATACTGAAGACTGTAGTCTTTAATCTTCATTGGTAAGTGCTTCAAGTCACCCTCACTCCTCACTTTCAGCAAGCAAAGTTGTGTCATCAATGTATCTCAGGTTGTTAATGATTCTTCCTCCAATTCTGATGCACATTCTTCTTCATATAGTCCAGCTTCTCAGATTATTTGCTCAGCATACAATTGAATAAGTATAATGAAAGGATACAAACCTGATGCACTCCCTTCCTGATTTTAAACCATGCAGTATCCCCTTGTTCTGTTCAAACAACAGCCTCCAGGTCTATGTACAGGTTCCTCATCAGTACAATTAAGTGTTCTGGAATTCCCTTTCTTCTCAATGTTATCCATAATTTGTTATAATCCTCACAATTGATTGCTTTAGCATAGTCAATAAAGCACAAGTAAACATCTTTCTGGTATTCTTTGCTTTGAGCCAAGATCCATCTGACATCAGCAATGATCTCCCTCATTCCATGTCCTCTTCTGAATCCAGCTTGCATTTCTGAAAGTTCTCTGTCGATACAATGGTGCAATTATTTTTGAAATATCTTCAGCAAGATTTTACTTGAGTGTGATATTAATGATTTTGTTCCATAATTTCCTCATTCTGTGGGATCACCTCTCTTTGGAATTGGCACAAATATGGATCTCTTCCAGTCAGTTGGTCAGGTAGCTGTCTTTCAAATTTTTTGGCATAGCCAAGTGAATGTCTCCCATGTGGCTTCTGTTTGTTGAAACATCTCAATGGGTATTCCATCAGTTCCTGGAGCCACTTCTTCAGTGCAGCTTCGACTTCTTCCTTCAATACCATTGTTTCGTGATCATATGCCACCTTCTAGCATTCACCAATTCTTTTTGGTACAGTAACTCTGTGTATTCCTTTCAAATGTTTCCTGCATCATTCAATATTTAGCCCATAGAATCTTTCAGTATTGCAACTCAAGGCTTGAATTTTTTCTTCAGTGCTTTCAGCTTGAGAAATGCCAAACATGTTCTTCCCTTTTGGTTTTCTAACTCCAGGTCTTTGCACATCTCATTATAGTAATTGGCTTTGATTGCTTGAGCTGCTCTTTGAAATCTTCTGTTCAGCTTTTATCTTGTCATTTCTTCAATTTGCTTTCGGTACTCTCCATTCAAGGATACTTTTCAGAGTCTATTCTTACATCCATTATGGTCTTTTCTTCTTTTCCTGTCTTTTTAATGACCTTTTGCTTTCTTCATGGATGATGTTCTTGATGTCATCCCACAATTCCTCTACTTTTTGGTCACTGATGTTCAATGCATCAAATCTATTCTTTAGATGGACTCTAAATTCAGGAGGGATATATTCAAAGTTGTATTTTGGCTCTCATGGACTTGTTTTAATTGTCTTCAGCTTCATCTTGAACTTGCATGTGAACAGTTGATGGTCTGTTCCAGTCAGTTCCTGGCCTTGTTTTGACTGAAAATATTAAGCTTCTCCATCATTGCTTTTCTTTTCTTCTTAAATGAGAAAAAAAGGAGACTCTTTTTTGTGTGTGTATGTGATTTGGGTGAAAATTTACAGAGCAAATTCACTTTCCATACAGCAGTTCACCTATACTTTGTCTCATGACATTGACTACAATTTACCACAATGCAACAGTCCCCTTCACTTCCTCCCCATAGTTACCTCTTCCCTATGTCCATCTCTCCATGCACCCCTGCCCCCTGAGCTGTCTCCCTGTGCATAAACAGCCCTTCTTTCTCCCATGATTGTTTTCTACAAGGAGTGTATCTACCTCAGTTAAATGTTCAACTCATATGCCTGTCTGTTGTTTGGCTAGAAGTCACAGGTATGGGTTCAATTCCAGACCTGAAGAGCAGCTAGGGGCCATAGTCTCAGTGGTTCCACTAAGTTCTATCAGAGCTTAGCTTGGTCCCCCTTTTTTTTCTCCAAATGACTTTGAGTTTTGTTCCACATTGTTCTCTCCCTCTATCCAGGATCTCCTACATAGATCCTCTTCTGAGTGGTTGACCATGGTAGCCAGGCACCATCTAGTTCTTCTGGTCTCATAGTCATACAGGCTGTGGATCGCATGGTATACCAGTCACCAGGACTAATTGTTTCCTTGTATCTTTTGTTTTTTTCATTCTTCTTTGCTCTGGACAAGGAGAGATCCATCGTTGCATCTAGAAGGCTGCTTGCAAGCTTTTAAGATCCCAGTCACTACTTGTCAAAGTAGGAGGTAGAACAATGTTTTGTGTAGTATGTTATGCCAATTGAGCTTGATGCCCCCTGTGACCATGGTCCTGGGCCTACTGGTTCAGCTACTCAGTCCCTCTGGGTAGCTGGCTATTACCAAAAAGTGACTACAACCTTGTCCCTTGTCAGCTCTACTATACACCTGGGAATTCTTACAGATCATACAAATACATTTATAGGACCATTGTCTGGCAAACCTATACATGGTCTTGGGTACACTCCCCACTACAAAAACATACCTAATAGTTCAGCCTGTCCACCCATCTATCCACCCGTATACCCATCTTTGCCTTCACTGACAACACAGTACTATGTGTGCAAAAGGCATCTTTGTTGTCTGCACCTCCCATGTACCTCTCTATGTCTTCCTCTTCCTCAGTGCCACCATGTTGATCACTCACATTTGGTACCTTGCCCTCCTCTTCTCTCAAATCAATACTTATCTCTACCTGTCTAACAGTGTTCCCTCCCCCCCCCACCCCTGGTAACCAACAAAGAAAATTTCCTTCCATATCTAAACCATTCCTTGACTTTTACAATAATGGGCTAATACAATATTTGTCCTTCTCTGATTGACTTATTTCACTCAACATAATGTCCTCCAAGTTCATCCATGCATCACTGCTTTTTGCAGATGTAGTCACTCTTATTCCTGTGTATTTCTTCTGGTGAAGTCCACATGTATAGTCACCATTTATGTTGTTGAAAAAAGTTGTTGGCAGTAAATAAGACATTGGTCTTGCAAGATTCTATCATGCAATCTCCAGCATTATTTCTATCACCAAGGCCATATTTTCAAATATGATTCTTTGTTTCCAGCTTTTGTATTCCAGTCACCAGTGATAAACAACACATGTGGATTGCATGTTTAGTCAAGTTCAGACTGCAGAAGTTGGTAAAAATCTTTAATTACCTCATCTTTGGCTTTGGTAGTTGGTGCATAAATTTGAATAATAGTAGTATTAACTGGTCTTACTTTTAGGCATATGGATATTATCCTGTCCCTGACAGTATTGTACTTCAAAATAGATCTTGAAATGTTCTATGTGACAATGAATGCCATGCCATACTTCTTCAATTTGTCATTCCCTGCATAGTAGATCATATGGTTGTCTGATTGAGAATGGCTACAAACCAGTCCGTTTCAGCTCACTAATGCCTAGGATATTGATTTTTATGTGTTCCATTTCATTTCTGACAAATTTTAATTTTCCTAGATTCATGTTTTGTAAATTACATGTTCTGATTATTAATGGATGTTTGCAGCAGTTTCTTCTCATTTTGAATTTTGTCATATCAGTAAATGAAGGGCTCAAAAACTCTTCTCCATCCACACCATTACAGTCAGCTCTACTCTGAAGAAAAAGTTCTTCCCCAGTTGTATGTTTAGTGCCTTCTGCCCATTGGGGCTCATCTTCTAGCACTGTATCAGACAGTGTTTCAGGGCTATTCATAAAGTTGTCCGGGAATATATATGACAGCATTGGACTGCTGTTCATAAGGTTTTCATTGGCCAATTCTTTGAAAAGTAGATGGCCCCTCCTTCTTCTGAGATTGTCTTAGTCTGGAAGCTCTGCTGAAATCTGTCCACCATGGATGATCCTGCTGGTATTTGAAATACTCAAAAAAAACTGGTCACATAGCCTCCAGCCTCACAGCAACACACAAGCCACCACAGTACAACAAACTGACAGACAAGTGGTGGAATGTAAAATTAGAGCACATAGTTACAATACAGCATAAAATTAAAACAGTCGAATAAATAAATTAGACCCTGGAAACATAGTGCCTAAGGCACTTGACTGCTAACCAGAAGGTTGGTGGTTCAAAGTCACCAGGCACACTTCAGAAGGAAAGTTGGGCAATCTACTTCTGTAGTGATACTGCCTCTGAAACCCAAGGAGGGGAACTATGAGTCGAGTCTGACTTGACAGCACACAACAACAACACATTTTTAAGAAAAATATTGCAAGTTTAATACCTAAACATAGAGGCTGCTACTCACTGATATATATTTTAGTACATACAAATATATATGACACTCATTTTTGTATATAGATATACATGCACACACACACGTATCTGGCAAGTTTTATAAACACATTAACTTATTTTCTACTATACTCTATTGTGGTTTTCAAAATGTACTTGTAAGCTGTTATATGGGCCAACTCTGATAATCAAGTGGTTGTTGTGACCAGATTGTGCAGTTTCTATATTTCAAGGTAATTAAATGATTAATAGCATTCAGGAAGGAGAATCATTTTGTAGCTTATGTTTTTTTTTTTTTTGTTGTTGTTGTTATGAGAATACTCCAAGCTCATAAGCTATTTCTTCACACTTCAAGGTTGAGAAATTTGATCTCTCAATTTTTTTTATCACATAAAATTTACTCACTATTAAATTGTTTAATATAAATTATGATACAACATAGTGACAATAACACCCAAATTCCCAGGGTTTTCAGGCTTGCCTCAACCATAGTTAAAGAAGCTTAGTTTTGAAACCAAGGGGAAAAAGTAGTGAAACTTGAATAGACTTATTGCTTGGCTTTTATGCCACATGCCAAATCTAATTGTGCAGTAGTTATCCTGTTACCGGATAATGTCAATGGCATCTGTGTAAAATATGAATACAATTAAATGATTTTCCACAGTAATGTGTGTGCTTTGGTGTCTGTTGATGTATAATTGAGTTTACACTGAAGCAAAGGGGCGCTGGGTAGCTTTATACATGTCCTGGAATTATCACAAGAAAAATAATTCAATTACGGAAAGAAACAGAGAGTATCTTAACTTACTTTTTATGATTGAGAAACTGTGCACTGATTTTTCTCTATATCCTCAAATATCAGATTTTGGGTAAATTTTCTGAAAACAGTTATCAAATCCCATTTCTATTTTAAAATTAAATAAACCAGTTGAAAATTGCAACACACATGCATACACGAACATACCTATGAAAGTTTCCAGAAATTTACATTCTAGTCAGTGAAGGCAAGTATAAAGTGAACAACAAAATCTTATTTATAAAAATGTCTTTAACTTCCATTTCTCTGGAATTATAACATGGTGTTTTGATTGTATAAAGGATACTTTGATCTAAAGAAGAAATGACTAGTTTTAAAATAGCAATAACAGTGCTTTAATAATTTGAGAAAGAGATTAAGAACAGCCTGGTAAATTTATCCTTAAGCATAAACTATGTGAAAATTACATAATATGAAAGTCAATTTATTTTTGGCAGGTTCTTTTCTTTATGTCTATGCTGCAGACCGAAAACATCTAATTTGCATATAAAAATCTAGGTAGCATGTCTTCTGGAAATAGAAGTACTTAGAATGCTGAATTAGCCTCTTTGCTCTGTACAGAGAAACAGCTATAATGGATTCTGAGTTAAACTATATGGCTAGGCTAAGGTCCTGAATGGGCTAATGCCCATTAACAATCAACAAATTAGTGAATTGCCTTTATTGAAATTTCTTTTCTCAACCTAATGGTTTGTTTAACTGATGGCTGATGTGACCATTAGGAGCTATTAGCATGTTAAGAGGGTACTAAATAAAGCCAACAGTTGGCCTTAGAAACAAAAGGATAAACACATCACAATTTATTATTTTGCTAAGCTAAGCAAACATGGTTTCTGATGCATTACTGTCTTCTAACAATGGCAGTAGTCATCTGTTGAATAAACATTCTGTTGGGTTAAAAACAAGAGAATCAGCAAATCTACAGTGTTTGGAACTTCTATTTGTTGATATGTATCAGCTCATTTGTGGACATTATCTGAGCTACTTAAAGATTCTACCTAGGTTTTAATATTAAATTGGATTTTTAAAATCAAATATCACTGTGTATAAAGAAAATGCATATTGCAAGCAAATATGGGAGAGAGTATCTTAAAATGACCTTATGTACTTTATTTAATATACATTAATGTAAAGGAGAAAGGAGCACTGACAGTATAGCGGTTAAGGCATTTGGCTGCTAACCAGAAGGTTGTTGGTTCAAACCCTCCAGCTACTCCAAGGAAGAAAAATGTGGTAGTCTGCTCCTGTAAAAATTTACAGCCTTAGCAACCTAGTGGGGGTTGCTGTAAGTTAGAATTGACTCGATAGCACTGAGTTTGGTTTTGAGGATGTACAGGAGAACCAAATGGGAGTATTTTATATAGTTAAATCCTCAAAATTCTCATGTTGATTTATTTACTACTTCTGCTAGATGTAGCTTCCTGTTATTGTTTTTATAAGAGGAAAAGCACACCCATCACTGGTCTGTTTTACTACAATTCAAATGTTCTGATAAGGTATCAGTGAAAAAATAAGAGTTTTTGTATTTGTGTATTTCCTGAGTCTGTGCCCTCCAGCAAGAAATATAGGAAACAGATTTCTAACAAGTTTTCTGAAAATTATGCTAGGGAAGTAACCCACTGCACCTATATGAGCCTGAATATTCACCGATTCATTTTGTAGATATTTATTGCTAGTTACCATCTTCCAGATACTCTTCTAGATACTTAGACCACTCAATGAACCCAACAGAGAGACAATCCTATCCTCGTGAATTTTACATTCTAGAGGAGAAAGGAGGATGTTAAAAGATGGTGGTTGTTGTTAGGTGCCCTCAAGTCAGACCCAACTCATAGCGCCCCTCCTTGGGTTTCCAAGGCGGTATCACTACAGAAGTAGATTGACCAACCTTCCTTCTGAGGAGTGGCTGATGGGTTTGAACTGCCAGCCTTCTAGTTAGCAGTCAAGTGCCTTAGGCACTATGCTACCAAGAGAGCAAAGAGTTTACATGTGATGAGGAAGAAGAAAGAGGTCGCATTATTAATAGAGTTATCACATTGACATCAAAAAGATTACATGGAAGTGAAGATTTAAAAGAGATAAGAGAGTTTAGTTTTCAGATATTCATTGAAAAAATACTCCAGGCAGAAGGAATAGCTAGTGCACAAGATCTAAGGTAAAAACTTGTCTGGTGTTGAAGTAGCAGAGTAAACAAGTCTGGGGAAGAGCAGATTTGAAGGAAAGGAGGTCAGTGAAAGCAGGAAAGACCTTATAATTCATTGTAAGAAATTTAGCTTTTACTCTAACCTGGCACTGTATCTGGAAGTGACATGATCTTACTTATGTTTTAAGAGATCACTCAAATGGCTATGTTAAGAATAGACTGTAAGGGGGCAACAAAACCAAAACACATTTCCATCAAGTCAGCTTCTACTCATAGCAACCCTATAGAACAGAGACAAACTTCCTCATAGGAATTCCAGGGCTGTAAATCTTTACAGAGGCAGACTACCATGTTCTTCTCCCATGGAGTGGTATCTTCTAACCATTGACCTTTCAGTTAGCAGCTGGGCACTTAACCACTGCACCACTAAGGGTCCTGTAAGGGGCCAAGGAGCCATTAAAGAGGTTAGTGCCTAAGGCATATGACTGCTAGCCAGAAGACTGTCAGTTCAAGCCCACCAGCCAGCCATTCCTTGGAGAGAAGATTGGGGAATCTACTTCTGTAGAGATACTTCCTCGGAAACCCAAGGAGGGTTGCTATGAGTCTGATCTGACTCAACAGCAGTGAGTTTGGTTTCTGGTTTTCCAGTCAGTTATAGTGATCCAGGAGAGACACGTGGTGACCTGGCCACAAGACACAGTGGCTAGCTGAACATGAGAGGTAGTGGAAAGCAATCTGATTCTGGATTTATTTTAAAAGTCAAACCAATAAGGTTTGGATTGAATGTGAGATAGGAGATGTGAGATAAAGGGAGAAATTCTGGATGGCTTTAAGGTTTCTGGCCTAAATGACCAGAAAGATGAATTGACATTACCTGAAATAGGAGAGGGTGTGGGGTAGAGCAGAAATTCACCTTTGGACATTGTGAGTTTGAATTTTGTTTTCCCCAAAATAAGTCCTAACTCTTTGTACCTGTCAATGCGAATTTATTTACAAATAAGGTCTTTGCAGATGTAATTAATTAAGATGAGATCA
This sequence comes from Orycteropus afer afer, assembly GCF_000298275.1. NCBI lineage: Eukaryota > Metazoa > Chordata > Mammalia > Tubulidentata > Orycteropodidae > Orycteropus > Orycteropus afer. The sequence goes on from NW_006921886.1 coordinate 4,093,267, forward strand.
TACAGGAGTAGGGTGGTCACTGATCCCAAATGACTGGTGTCTTTATAAATAAAGCAGATAGACACAGAGGCAAGACAAACATGTGAACATAGAGGCAGAGAGTGGGGCTATGCTGCCATAAGCCAAGGAACACACGGGGCTGCTAGTACCTGGAGAGACAAGGATCTTCCCCTAGAACCTTCAGAAAGAGTGTGGCCCTGATGATACCCTGAATTTGGACTTCCAGCCTCCAGAGCTGTGAAACAATGTATTTCTCTTGTTTTAAGCTACCCAGGTTGTGTTACTGTGTTATAGCAGCCCTAGGAACTCATACAGACATGTTATAGGACTATCAGTTTAGCAAATAAAAAATACAGGACACAAAGTTAAAAATGCATTTGCATATATGTTTAATCTGACAAGTCTAACATGTTGATTTTTAAATATATCTACTAGACATTTAAAATCAGTAGCAACTGGGTTGGTTTTTTTGGTTAGACATTTACAAGGAAATGCTAAAAATGTATTTGTATTTCTGAATCTGGATTTTGGGGGAGAGCTGTTGGCTTATATTGTAAATTTTTGCAATGAAGCATAGATGTTATTCATAATAATGAGACTGGATAATATCACAAAAGCTATGAGTATAGACAGAGAAGGACAGATGTACTGTTCCCTTCACACAGTTAGGCTTAGAACATCTCAACTTTAAAAAGACGTGGACAGAAGAAGAAAGGGCAGCAAAGAACACTGAGAAAGATAAACCAAAGTAGTGATTGGAAAACCAAGAGATGTTGTATGTTAGCAGCTATCATAGACTGAATTGTGTCCCACAAAATACGTGTCAAGTTGGCTGCGCCGTGATTCTCAGTGTTTTGCATGTTATGCCATGATGTAATTTGGCAGTGTAATCACCCCTGATGAAGTGAACTGATGTGATCAGCCAATCAGTAGTCAGGGATTATGATGGCATGCAACACCCTTACTCAGGTCACAGCCACAGCCCTGATCCGATGTAAGGAGAATTCCCCTGGGGGGTGGTCTGCATCACCTTTTATCTTACAAGATATAAAAGGAGAGAGAAGAGGGCAGAGAGAGAGGGAACTCAGTACCACTAAGAAAGAACTGAGAGCAGAGAGCATCCTTTGGACTTGGGGGTCCCTGTGCTGAGAAACTCCTAGACCCAGGGACAGATTGGGGAAATAGTTGCCAAGACATATGAAGATTTGCAAAGCACACTGAGGTGTAGATGTTGAAAGGAGACAAGGAACTTCCTCCAGAGCTGACAGAAAGAGAAAGCCTTCCCCCAGAACTGACATCCTGAATTCAGACTTCTAGGCTCCTAAACTATGAGAGAATAAATTTGGTTTCTCAAGCCATCCACTTGTATTATTTCTGTTACAAAAGCACTAGATAACTAAGACAGCAGTCAAATGAAGAAAGTCTTTCTAGGAGGAGAGAGTGATTCATTTGGATATTTGCTAATAGGATAATCCAATACAGAGGAAAATATTGATAATGTGGTAGAGAAATGAGGTAATTGCTAGAGCACTGTCCTTAAGTAGATGAGGTAGGGTGGGCTGTACTATCTGACTGAATATTTTCAGTGAAGTAGGAAGGAAGGTCATACTTGTGATTCAGAACAGATAAGGAAATACTTGGAGTTTGAAGAGAAAGAGGGTATGAGTGAGGCACTTAGGTCCAGAAACTAACTGGATCTGTCAATTGTACTATGATTGGGGAGCAGCATTAGGTTGTAGTTGTTGGATGTTGCTGAGTCAGCTGCAACTCATAGTGACCTTATTTACAACAGAACAAAACACTACCCAGTCCTGCACCATCCTTATAATCCTTGCTATGCTTGAGCCCATCATTGCAGTCACTGTGTCAATCTATCTTACAGAGGGTCTTCCCCTTTTTCACTAACCCTCTCTACTTTATCAAGCCTGATATCCTTCTCCAGGGACTGGTCCCTTCTGACGACATGACCAAAGTCCTTGAGGTGAAGTCTGGCCATTCTCACATCTAAGGAGCATTTTGGCTGTTCTTCCAAGACAGATTTGTTCCTTCTACTGGCAGTTCATGGTGTTTTCAGTATTCTTCACCAATACCACAATTCAAATGCATCAGTTCTTTGGTCTTCATTATTCATTGTTCATCTTACACATACATATAAGATTATTGAAAATACCATGGATTGGGACAGGCTCAGCTTAGTCTTCAAAGTGATATCCTTGCTCTTTAACATTTGAAAATGATCTTTTGCAGCATATTTGTCTAATGCAATTACATTCCTTGACTGCTGCTTCCATGGGTGTTAGTAGTGAATCCAAGTAAACTGAAATTCCTGACAACTTCAATCTTTTCTCCATTTATCAAGATGTTGCTTACTGGTCCAGTTGTGAGGATTTTTTATGTTGATGTGTAATCCATACTGAAGACTGTGGTATTTGATCTTCATTAGTTAGTGTTTCAAGTCATCTTCACTTTCAGCAAGCAAGGGGGGTATCATCTGCATGTCTCAGATTGTGAATGAGTCTTCCTCCAATCCTGATGCTACATACTTCTTCATAAAGTCCAGTTTCTCCAATTATTTGCTCATCATGCAGATTGAAATGTATGGTGAAAGAATAAAACCCTGACACATACCTTTCCTGATTTTAAAGTGTGAAGTACCCCCTTGTTCTGTTCAAATAAATGTCTCTTGGTCTATGTACTGGTTCTTCATGAGCATCATTAAGTGTTCTGGAATACCTATTCTTCATAATATTATCCATAATTTGTTATGATCCACACAGTCGAATGTCTTTGCATTGTTGATAAAACACAAGTATTCTTTGCTTAGATTTGAACAATAGTCATCAAATTGCCTTCCTTTTAGGCATATGGATATTATCCTATCACTTACAGCATTGTACTTCAGGATAGATCTTTAAATGTTATTTTTGACAGTGAATGTGATGCCATACCTCTTCAATTTGTCATTCCTGGCGTAGTTGTTCATAGATTGTCTGATTCAAAATGGCCAGTACCAGTCCATTTAGCTCGTTAATACTGAGGATATTGATCTTTGTGTTTTCCATTTCATTTTTGACAACTTTCAATTTACCTAGATTCATACTTCATAAATTCCACATCCCAATTATTAATGGATGTTTGCAACTGTTTCTTCTCATTTTGAGTTGTGCCACATCAGCTAATGAAGGGTCCAAAAGCTTTACTCCATCTATGTCATTAAGGTCAACTCTGCTTTGAGGAGGCAACTTTCCCCCAGCTGTATTTTGAGTGCCATCTAACCTGAGTAGTTTATCTTCCAGCATGGTATCAGCTAAAATTTCACTGGTATTCATTTCACAAAGTTTTCCAGTAATATATCAGACAATGTTTCACTGGTTTTCATAAGGTTTTTCAATGACCAACTTTTTCAGAAGCAATGACCTTGTCCTTCTTCATAGTCTTTCTTAGTCTGGAAGATCTACTGAAACCTGTCTACCATGAATGACTTGCTGGTATTTCAAATCCTGTTTGCACAGCCTTCATCCTCACAGCAACCTGCAAACCACCACAATACGACAAACTGATAGACATATGGTGAGGGCACTATTAAGGGTCCTCTTAATCTGTCTTTTAAATAATAAAGCAATTAAAGACTTATTGAGAAAGACTGACCCCAATATAAAGGAGTACTTTATATAATTTTCTAGAAGAAGTTGTAATGGGCTTCTAAGGAGTAGTTGCCAGGTCCTCTCAAGGAAATAGTAGCAATTCTTAACCAGTATTAGGAATTCACTTTTCTTCCAAGTGTCCTAATGGTACTCTGAGATAGGCTCTCACTTTCTTACTTTGAATCTCATTGATAAATTCAAAAGTGTATGTTAGTTCTATTCTAACTACATTATGTACTTGTTTAGATACAGTTTTACATAAAAATTTCTTAATCCATTGATTTTTAGAGAATTTTACTTTCCTTCAACTAGGTTGAGCTTTGCAAGATGTAAACAGCCAATCTTCCTAAGTATGGGAGTGGTTATATGATGCTGTAGCTCCCTGCTTCAAATGGCTGCTTAAGGTGAAATGAGAAAAACAAAGGCATTATAATTGCCCACTGTCTTTTCTTGGGAAACATTGTGACTCTGAAATTATGTTCTTTACTCTCTTTTATTTTACACAGTGCTAAATTTTCAGGAAAAGTTGATAGCTCTGTATCTTCTGGTTTACTTTGAAATTTATCTGGTTCATGAAGTATAAATGATTGTGAACCAAATATTTAGATTGCATATGATTTCATGAAGGGTTTATGTACCAGTTGCCATGGAGTTGATTCTGACTCATGATGACACCATGTATGTCAGAGTAGAGTTGTGTCTCATAGGGTTTTTAATGACTGATTTTTTTTTTAACAAATAGATTGCCAGGTCTTTCTTCTGAGGCACTCTGGGTGGACACAAGCCTGCAATCTTCTCTTTAGCAGGCAAGAACTTTAACAGTTTGCACAGAGTATAGAAATATATATCATAGATGTTCCTTTTCATAAAACAGAAAAACACCTCATTGCCCTCGAGGCAATTCTGGCTCATAGAGACCCAATACGATAGAATGTTGTTGTTGTTGTTTGCCATCGAGTCGGCCCCAACTCATAGCGACCCCTCCTTGGGTTTCTGAGGCAGTATCACTACAGAAGTAGGAATGCCCAACCTTCCTTCCGAGGAGTGGCTGGTGGGTTTGAACCGCCAGCCTTCTGGTGAGCAGTCAAGTGCCTTAGGCACTATGCTATCAGAGCTCCTATACGATAGAATAGAACTGCCCAAAACATTGTAAATCATTATGGAAGCAGACGCCACATCTTTTTCCCATGGAGTGACTGGTAAGTTCAGTGGCTGACATTTCGGTTAGCAGGTGAACACTTAACCACTGTGCAACCAGGGCTCCTTATTCCTTTCATAGAGTGATAAAAATCCATTTTGCCTCACTTTGAGATAATTTGTCCAAGTGTTTTAAAATATATTGCTTGCATTATATTTTTCAATTAATATTGGAAGTGTATATATATATATATATATACATATATATATGTATATATATACACACACACATGTATGCATATACATATACACTTACATTTATCTGTAAATATATATATATACACATATGTGTTTGTATATACATGAATAAATTGGAAAGAGCTTAAATATGTGATTTTGCTTACCAACTTTGTATAAAAACTTGGTAGATGATAGAAAAATTATTCTACTGTAATTGACCTTTAAAAATCATCTGTATTTTCTTTACATGAAAACCAGATGTTTACTTTTATAACTGTATGTTTACTTTCATATTGGAAACAGATCTAATACTTATGAGAGCAAAATGTCATAGGCAGATGCTATGGAAGAAGCAATTCCCTACAGTATTTCAAAAGGCCCTGTTGAGTAATTTTTTCCTTAGGTGTTTAGAGGACTTTGTAGACTACCAAAGAGATTATATATATATATATATATATATATATATGGCTTTATAGTAGATACCTATAATTATAGAATTAGCTTAGATTAAGGTTTAAGTCTTATAGATATATACATATATAAATTTCATCTAAAGTAGGATAAGAATAGAAAATAAACATGAAAGAATTCTTAACACTATGGTAGCCATGTTTTCTTATGATGTTTTTTGTCCAGCATAGCAAAGCACTTGATGAGAAAAGTTACATTCTAATGTTCTTTTTTTTTCTGTGTTCTATACATCTTTGTATGTTAAAATATTAGATGATTTTTCAATTAATGCATGAGAAATGGTTTCTAAAATATTCTAGAAAAAGTTCTGACTGCATTATACTTTACCTTAAAAAATAATTTTGTGATGAGGTTATATCTGAAAAGTCTAAATATTTTCAGCATAGATAGCAAATAGAAAAAAACAACCATTTTGAACATAAATGTGTATTTGAAAGTACTCTTCAGGAAAACTCTGGTAAACATATTTCATGACACCCTACTAACTATGAGAGACAGAATAGCTTAGGGTTGAAAGCACAGACTCTGGAACTAGATGTCGGGTTTGTTAACTTACTTAGATCCTTACTCACCATGTGAAGGTGGACATATCACTTAACATCTTTGTACCTCAGCTTTTTTTTCCCTCCTTCTTTTTTAATATTAAATTGAGATAATAATAGTAGGCAGTGTAACATATATGTATGTGTGTGTGTGTGTGTGTGTGTGTATATATATATATATATAGTTAGTTAGTTAGTTCATTGATTCTCATAAATATCTTATGGCTATGAGGGGTCACTATGAGTCGGATCCAACTTGATGGCAGTGGATGAGTATGAGGTATGTATAAGGAACTCTGGTGTCATGGTGACTAAGGCATTTGACTGCAAACCAGAAGGTTGACTAGTCAAACCCCCCAGCCACTCTGCAGAAGGAAGACTGGGTAATATACTTCCATAAAGATTTATTGCCTTGGAAACCTAGAGGGGGTCACTATGAGTCTGAATTGACTCGATGACAGTGAGTTTTTTTTTTTTT
>NW_006921886.1:4099968-4100570 GCF_000298275.1 Orycteropus afer afer
ATTTATATATATATAGGAGCTCTGGTAGCATAGTGCCTAAGACACTTGACTGATAACCAGAAGGCTGGAGGTTCAAACCACCAGCCACTCCTTGGAAGGAAGATGGGGCAATCTACTTCCATAGTGATACTGCCTCAGAAACCCAAGGAGGGGTCACTATGAGTTGGGTTTGTAATATATGAAATATACATGCATTACTGTTGAGTCAGTTCTGACTCAAGCAATACTATAGGACAGAGTAGAACTGCCCCATAGGATAATCAAGGCTGTAATCTTTACAGAAAGGAGCCCTGGTTGTGCAGTGGCTAAGACCTTTGGCTCCTAACCAGAGGTCAGTTGTTTGAACCCATCAGCCTCTCAGTGGTAAAAAGATGAGGCAATCTGCTTCAGTAAAGACTTGGAAGCCTTGGAAACTATATGGGGCATTTCTGCTTTGTCAAACCCACTAGCTGCTCTGTGGAAAGAAAATGGGGCAATCTGCTTCCATAAAGATTTATTGCCTTGGACATCCAAAGGGGGTCACTATGAGTCAGAATCAACTCGATGACAGTGAGTGTGTGTGTACATATACATATATACATGCACACACACACACACACACA
>NW_006921886.1:4101555-4104529 GCF_000298275.1 Orycteropus afer afer
ATATATATATATATATATATATTACGTGCTGTTTAGTTGGTTCTGACTCACAGCAACCCTTTATATAACAGAACAAAATGCTGACCTATTCTGTGCCATTCTCAAAATAGTAGGCATGTTCGAGCCCATTGTTGCAGCCACTGTGCCAATTCGTCTGTTTGAGGCTCTTCTTATTTTACCCACCCTCTTCTTTACCAAGCACAATATCCTTCTCCAGGATTGGTCCCTCCTGATAAAGTGCTCAAGTTAAGCTAGAAGAAGTCTCACCCTCCTCCCTTCTTAGGAACATTCTGGCTGTTCCTCTTCCAAGACAGTTCATTCTTCTGGAAGTCCATGTTATATCCAGTATTCTTGGCCAACATCATAATTCAAAGGCTTCAATTATTTTTCATTCCTTCTTCATTCATTATCCAGCTTTTGCATGCATATAAGATGATCAAAATGACCATGGCTTTGGGGCAACAAAATATTATCTTTGTTTTTATAAGATGTTAAAGAGGTCTTTTCAGCAGATTTGACCAATGCAATATGCTGTTTGATTTCTTGAATGCTGCTTCTATGAATATTGATTGCTGATATAAGTAAAATGAAATTTTTGACTTCAATATTTTCTCTGTTTATCATTGTTCTGGTTACCTAGTACTGCTCTGACAAGAATATACCACAAATGTGATGGCCTTAACAAACAGGAGTTTATTCTCTTACAGTTCAGGAGGCTAGAAGTCCAAGTTCAAAGTGCCAGGCTCTAGGGGCCATGTGAAAGCCCCTCAACTTTGGGGTCCAGCTCTGCCTCCTGCTCCCAGCCCACTGGAGCTAGAAGCATTTCTTCACTCAAACAGCTGCTGGCTGCTGAGGCTGACAAGCCCAAAGTTGATAAGTAAAAAGGTACAGTGCTGATGTTACCAAACCACATGCTGCTGCTGCTGTTGCGCCGTTGAGTCCAGTCAGACCCGACTCATAGCAACCCCTCCTTGGGTTTCCGAGGCAGTATCACTACGGAAGTAGATTGCCCCATCTTCCTTCCTAGGAGTGGCTGGTGGGTTTGAACCACCAGCCTTCTGGTTAGCAGTCAAGTGCCTTAAGGACTACACTACCAGGCCATTAATTTAAGTCCATTGGAAGTCCCACAGTTGGCATAGCATGGCAGGCTGCTGAACAATGAGACAGCTACATGCGGGGTCCAAGCATGACATACGCTAAAGACTATCTCCAAGGTTTCTCCTTACATACAGGAAGCAGACCACATCCCAAAGGCAGCTACTTAGCTGCTTATGGTAGTTCCCACCATGGAGTTGATCATGGGGAATAACTACCACCAGCTGCCCAGCCACTCAACCAGGCCCAGCCAAGTTGACACACAAATTTAACTACCACAAACATGATACTGCTTATTGGTCCAATTGTACAGACTGTTCTTTTCTTTAATTGAGGTCTAATCTGTGCTGGAGGCTACAGTCTCTGAACTTCATCTACAAATGTTTCAAGTCCTCTTCACTTTTGGAAAGCAAAGCTGTCATCCACATATTACAGGTTGTTAATGAGTCTTCCTGCAAACTTGATGCCACATTCTTCATACAGTCCATCTTCTCAGATTATTTGCTCAGCATGCAGATTGAATAAATATGGTGAAGGAATACAACCCTGACACACATTTTCTGATTTTAAACCATGCAGTATCCCCTTGTTCTGATTGAATGACTGCCTCTTGGTCTATAAATAGGTTCTGCAAGAGCAAAATTAAGTGTTCTGGAATTCCCACTTTTCTCAATGTTATCCATAATTTGTTATGATCTGTACAGTCAAATGCCTTTATGTAATCAGTAAAACACAAGTAAACATCTTTGTAGTATTTTCTGCCTTCTGCCAAGATCATCTGACATCAGTAATGACATCCCTCACTCCATGTCCTTTTCTGAATCTGGTTCAAATTTCTGGCAGCTCCCTGTTGATACATTGCTGCACTGTTTTGAGTTATCTTCAGAAAAAAAAATATTTGCATGTGATATAAATAATGTTGTTCAATATCCACATTATTTTGGGTCACCTTTCCTTGGATTGGCCACAGATATGTATCTTTTACAATTTATTGGCCAGGTATCTGTCTTCCAAAGTTCTTGGCATAAACAAGAGAGTGTCTACAGTGCTGCATCAGTTTGTTGAAACATCTCAATGGGAATTGTGTAAATTCTGTCAATTCCTGGAGCCTTTGGTGACCTAGGTATAGCTGCAGCCATTTTTGAATTGTTGTTGTTAGGTATTGTTAGGTTGGCTCCAACTCATAGCAACCCTATGTACAACAGAATAAAACACTGTGTGATCATGCACTAGCCCCACAATCCTTGCTATACTTGAGCCCATTGTTGAAGCCACAGGGTAAATCCATCTTCTTGAGGGTCTTCCCCTTTTTCACTGACCCTCAACTTTACCTAGCATGATATCCTTCTCCAGAAAATGGACAACATGACTTAAGTAGTGAGGCAAGTCTGGCCATTTGTCTCACCAAGGAGCATTCTGGCTGCACTTCTTCCAATACAGATATATTCTTTTTTCTTGCAATCCATAGTACTTTCAGTATTCTTTGACAAAACATCAACTTAAAAGCACCAACTCTCCTTCGGTCTTTCTTATTCATTTTCCAGCTTTCACTTGCATACGAGGTGACTGAAAATATCAAGGTTTGGGTCAGGTGCATCTTAGTTTTCAAGGTGACATCTTTGCTCTTCAACACTTGAAAGAAGTCTTTTGCATCAGACTTGCCAAGTACAATTGACTGCTACTTCCCTGGGTGTTGATTGTGAAGCCAACTAATATGAAATCCTTGACAATTTCAATTTTTTCTTCATTTATTGTGATGCTGCTTATTGGTCCAATTGTGAGAATTTTTTTTTTTTTTTTTTTGTGATGGTGGTGATGATGTGCTTTTTTTATCTGTTTGATTTTACTTCAGAGCATTGATGGACTTGATATTTGAAAA
>NW_006921886.1:4108789-4113025 GCF_000298275.1 Orycteropus afer afer
TTGGGGTTTAGTCCACTTTTGTATCCTTCCCGTCAAGGCTCAGGGGTCCAAGATTATCTTCTGTGTCTGTGTTAATTGGTTTCCCTTTTCTTTGTTGAATAGCATCTGTGCAGTCCTTGTGCCTAGTCCACCATCTTGCCGGAACTCCTGCTTGCAAACTTTTAAGACCCCAGTTGCTACTCACCAAAATAGGCTGTAGAACAATATTTTTGTTTAAGTATGGTATGCCAATTGAGCTTGATGTCCCCTAGAACCATGGTCCCAAGCCCGCAGGTCCAACTACTTACTCCCTCCCAGTAGCTGGCTGTGGCCAAGAAGCCACCACAGCCTTGCCCCTTGTCAGTTCTACTATATACCTGGACATTCTTACAGCTCATACAAATATACATGTAGAAACATTGTGCAGACTGTAGTCTTTAATCTTCATCAATAAGTGTTTTACATTATCTTCACTTTCTGCAATCAAAGTTGTACTGTCTGCATGTCACAGGGTTTTAATGAGTCTTCCTGAACACTTGATGCTTCATTCTTCTTCATATAGTCCAGATTTTTAAATTATTTGCTCAGTTTACAGATTGAATAAGTGTGGTGAAAGGATATGATTCTGAAGCACACCCTTCCTGATTTGAAACCATGCAGTGTTTCCTCATTATGTTTGAACAACAGCCTCCTGGTCTATGTACAATTCCTCATGAGTACAATTAAGTGTTCCAGAATTCCCATTCTTCTCAATATTATCCATAATTTGTTATGATCCACACAGTCAAATGCTTTTGCATGGTCAATAAAACACAAGTAAATATCTTTCTGGTATTCTGTACTTTTCAGCCAAGAGCCCCTTGACGGCAATGATATCCCTCATTCCTCATCCTCTTCTGAACCCAGTTTGCATTTCTGGAAGTTCTCTGTCAGTATTCAGCTACAATCATTTTTTAATTATCTTCATTAACATTTTACTTGTATGTGATATTAATGATATTGTTCGATAATTTCCATATTCTGTTGGATCATCTTTTTTTGGAATGGGTACAAATATGGATCTCTTCCAGTCAAGTGGTGAGGTAGCTGTCTTCCAAATTTCTTGGTATAGACAAATAAGTGCTTCCAGAACTGTATCTGTTTGTTGAAACATCTCAGTAAGTATTCCATCAATTCCTGGAGCCTTGTTTTTTTGTCAATTCCTTCAGTGCAGCTTCAACTTCTTCCTTCAATACCATTGGTTCTTTATCATATATCACCTCCTGAAATAGTTGAACATCAACCAATTCTTTTTGTACAGAGACTCTGTGTATTCCTTCCATCTTCTTTTGATACTTCCTACATCATTCAATGTTTTGCCCATAGAATCTTTCAGTATTGCAACTCAAGGCAATTTTTTCTTCAGTTCTTTCAGCTTGAGAAATGCTCAGAGTGTTCTTCCTTTTTGGTTTTCTAACTCCAGATCTTTGCAAATTTAATAATAATAATTGACTTTGTCTTCTGAAGCTGCTATTTTAAATCTTCTGTTCAGCTCTTTTATCTTATAATTTCTTCTGTTTGCTTTAGCTACTCTCCATTTAAGAGCAAGTTTCAGTGTCTCTTCTGACATCTATTTTTGTCTTTTCTTCCTCTCCTATCTTTTCAATGACCTTTTGCTTTCTTCATGTATGATGTTCTTGATGTCATCTCACAGTTGGTTTGATTTTCAGTCATTGGTATTCAATGTGTCAAAATTGTTCTTCAGATGGTCTCTAAATTCAGGTGGGATATACTCAAGGACATATTATGGCTTTCATGGACTTATTTTAATTGTCTTCAGCTTCAACTTGGACTTGCATATGAGCAGGTGATGGTCTGTTGCACAGTGAGCTCCTGGCCTTGCTTTGCCTAAAGATATTGAGCTTCTCTATTGCCTCATTCCACAGGTGTAGTCTGTCTGATTCCTATGTGTTCCATCTGGCAATGTCCATGTGTATAGCCTCCATTTATGTTGCAGAAAAAAGGTCTTTGCAATGAATAAGTATCTGGTCTTGCTAAATTCTCTCATGTGACCTTCAGTGTCATTTCTATCACCAAGGTTATATTTTTCAACACTACCAGTGATTCTCTTTGTTTCCAGTTTTCGACTTCCAATCACCAGTAATAATCATTACATCTTGATTGCATGCTTGATCAATTTCAGACTGCAGATATTGGTAAAAATCTTCAATTTCCTTTTCTTTGGCTTTAGTTGTTGGTGCTTAAATTTGAATAATGGTAGTAGTTACCAATCTTCCTTGTAGGTGTATGGATATTATCTTATCCCTGACAGCATTGTACTTCAGGGTAGATTTTGAAACGTTCTTCATGGAATTTGTCATTCCCAGCATAGCAGATAATATGATTTTCTGATCCAAATGGCCAATACCAGTACATTTCAGCTCACTAATACTAGGATATCAATCTATGCATTCCATTTTTGACAACTTCCAATTTCCCTGCATTCATACTTCGTACATTCCATTATTAATGGATGTTTGCAGCTCTTTCTTCTTTTGTGTCATGGCCCATGAGCAAATGAAGGTCCCAAAAGCTTTTACTTTATCTGCATCATTAAGGTCAACTCTACTTTGAGGAGGCAACACTTTCCTAATCATATTTTGAGTGGCTTCCGACTTGTGGGGCTCAACTTCCAGCTCTATATCAGGCAATGTTTCAGGGCTATTAATAAAATTTCCCAGTAGTATATCAGACAGTGTTTCACTGCTATTCATAAGGTTTTCACTGTCCAGTTCTTTAAGAAGTGCACAGCCCCTTCCTTCTTCCCAGTCTGTCTTATTCTAGAAGCTCCACTGAAACCTGTTTACCCAGGCTGACCCTGCTGATATATGAAATGCTCGTGGCATAGCCTCCAGACTCACAGGAACACACAAGCCACCACAATATGAAAAACTGACAGACGAGTGGGGGATTTTTCAATTATCTTCATCAAAATTCTGCTTGCATTTATAGTAATGACATTGTTGATAATTTCTGCATTTTGTTGCATCACTTTTCTTTGTAAAGGGTATTGTCTCTGTTGTCTAATGTTGCTGTAACAGAAATATTACAAGTAGTGACTTTAAGAAATAGGTAGCGACACCTCCTTGGCTTTCAGAGGAGGTATCACTATGGACATAGATTGTCCAATCTTCCTTCCAACGAGTGGCTGGTGGGTTTGAACCACCAGCCTTCTGGTTAGCAGTCAAATACCTTAGGCAGTACACTACCAGAGCTCCTTGGTCTGCTAAAAGGACTAACAAATCTGTCCTGGAAGAAATGCAGCCAGAATACTCCTTGGAAGTGAGAATGGCCAGACTTTTTCTCACCTCCTTTGGTCATGTTGTCAGAAGCAACCATTCCCTGGAGAAGGATATCATGTTTGGTAAAGTGGAGGGTCAGTGAAGAAGGGGAAGGCCCTCAATGAGATGGATGGACACTTTTGCTGCAATGATGGGCTCAAGTATAGGAAGTATTGTGAGGCTGGCACAGGGCCGGGAATTGTTTCATTTTGCTGTGCATAGGGTCACTATGAGTCGGAAATGACTCAACGGCACCTAACAACAACAACAACAACAACTGGTTGTTCAGCTGCTGACCTAAAGTTTGATGGTTCCAACTCTCTAGCCATTCCACAGAAAAAAGACCTAATGATTTGCTTCAGTAAAAATTACAGTGTAGGAAATCCTAAGGGGCAGTTCTATGTTATCTTACATTTGGAATCAATTTGATGGCACACCACAACATATATAAATATATAAACATATACATATAGTAGCTGGTGGTTTTGAATTACCAGCCTTCTAGTTAGAAGTCAAATGCTTTAGGTACTATGCCATCCAGAGTTTCATACAGACATACACACATATAAAACAAAAAAACAAACTCACTGCCATCAAGTTGGATCTGACCCATAGTAACCCATCCTTGGGTTTCCGAGGCAGTATCACTATGGAAGCAGATTGCCTAACTTTCCTTACGAGGAGTGGCTGGTGGGTGTGATTTGCCAACCTTTTGGTGAGTAGTCAAATGCTTTAGACACTACACCATCAGATCTCCTCAGTTACCATTATATTTATATGTGTGTGTATAATTTGTCTAACACACAAACACACTCATACACACACACATATATGGAGGGAGCTCTCTCTTTATATGTTTATATATACATGTATGCATGCGTACATACATGTGTGTATATATATATATATATATATATATACACACACACACACACAC
>NW_006921886.1:4113850-4118724 GCF_000298275.1 Orycteropus afer afer
GGAAACCCAAGGAGAGGTCACTATGAGTAGGGTCTGACTTAATGACATGTAATAGTAAAAACATATGTATATGTGTATATATATATAGAGAGAGAGCTCTGGTGGCATAGTGCCTAAGGCATTTGACTGCTAACCAGAAGGCTGGGAGTTCAAACCCACCAGCCACTTCTCAGAAGGAAGGTTGGGCAATCTACTTCCTTAGTGATACCTCCTCAGAAACCCAAGGAGGGGTCGCTATGAGTCGGATCTGACTCAACGGCAGTGAGTTTGGTTTGGTTTGGTGCAGTATAGAAGTGTTAGGTATTATTTATTAATTTATTAATATTATTTCAAATACAAAAATTTTAATGTTTATACAAAACATTAAAAAATATGTATGCAGTATTAGGTGATATAAATAGGATACATGATTAGATATGTTACATGATTAAATCTACTCTTTAGATGTGATTAAAGCTATCCAGAAATAGAATATGTCTGCAAAGAAAATTTTAGCTTAATAAGAGTTTACATTGCAGCTTAAACTACTGTTCATTTTTCACAGAAAAGTCAATATTTACAATGCCACTCTCCAATTTGAAATTAGCAAAAAATTCCCCCCTTATCCTTTTTATTTATTAATTTATTTTTGTTTAATTGTAGTCTGGGTGAAAGTTTACAGAGTAAATTAGTTTTTCATTCAATGATTTACACATTTTGCTTTGTGACATTTATTGCATTCTCCTCATACTAACAGCACTCTTCCCACTTCCTCTCTGGGTTCCCCATTTACCCCCCATCCCTTTTTTAATATATTCTCTATGATAGCTGGGGAGCAGCACTGTCTTGCAGAGGGCAGCCGAGGGGCTGGTTGGGGCAAGGCTTCCTCAGTGACTCACTGACTCAATTCAAATGTCACAGCTACTCTGGTCACTGGAGAATAATCAAAACTGCAAATATTAAATTGGAAAAAAGCCAAAGGTCAAATGCACCCCTTGATCTGCTTCTGCTGGTCCTGCTATTTTTTTCATTTTCTATTATTATCACAACAATGAACCCTTACTGAGCACAGCTGCTTGAGAATTCTAAGAGAAGCTTGCTTTTTAAATTTTTTTTTTTCTATTTTGAATCATCTCTCTCTGGATCAAAAACATAAAAAACATAATAACTCACCTCATCTACATCCTACAATACACAGGATCAGCACTGTGAACTTTTCCTCTAAATTTGTAATCACTTTAATAAGCAAGTTTGATTATTGATAAAGAATGTAAATCTCAGTTCACCTCCAGTCAGCACTGCAGCTCACATCTGGGCTGTTGCTTTCTTACTAAGTTGGTCATTGTAACTGACGTTGGGCAAATGAATGGCCATTTTTTCATCACCAACATACTTATTATCAAGGATAATATCTAAAGCTGGAATTGGGACAATTTGCATGGGGGGTGATTTTGAGTACATAATCACTTACAATGTTGTCTGTATTTTTTTCTAATTACATGTTTTCTTGGTGTAGTGCAAGAATTCTTATAAGTGGCATTTTTTTTTTCTAGTAAAGAAGCCATTAAGTATTTTTCTTTATGGAACAATGAATAATATCTGCATATATGCATTGTTATCACACATTGTATATAGAATAACAGCTAACCTCATATTAGAAGAGTGATCATGGCTCTACTGGGCATAAGCAGTTCCCATTTTCCCACTTTTCTCATAACTTTCTTACTAAGAGAATAAAAATGAAACTGGTAATATTGGGATTTTTTGCTATATATTTGTAGTAAAACTGAATAAGGGACGTTTGTTCATGCAAACATCTATGAAAAAATTAACATGGCAGTTTTCATGTGTGTGTATGTGTGTGCATGTGTGTGTGTGTGTGCTTACAACTTTCCTGAACATATTAGCTTTGCTTGGTCATGTAAACAACAAAATCGATGACTACTAGTGTGATACTAATATGCTAGAAGATATTCCACTAGTTCTCTCTATATTCAGGTGCTGGTAATAATCCTGCAGTTAAACTCATAATTACTAAAATATACTCTTCAAGAAGTACATGTGTTGAACTTTTTCCAAAACTTTAGATGATATTCAATGAAACAAATACTTTGAATCATCTGCAGTCTGTAATTCTCTTTGGATAGCTCCACACAGAAATAGGCAGGCTAATACTGGAGCAATGCCAAGGAAATCAAAAGCAAGTTGATGTAGCTATTATGTCAAAGGTGTTCTGTGGTGGTGGGGTAAGGACAGCAGGAGGTAAGGGTGCAAAAGAATATTTGATCTGGGCTTTGAAGGGCCTCTGTGCTCTGGTAAGGAGATTGGGAACAATAAGTGGTTTTTGAGCAGCAGAGAAAGCAACTCTGAAAGAATACAAACAGGCTATGTAGGCAATACCAGACTTTCTCAGTGATTCAAGTAAGAAAGGATGAAGGGCCAATCTCGGCAGTGGCAGAGAAAATAAAGATGAAGGGATAAAAGAGGAACTTAGCTTTGATCATTTCATTCCCTGCCTTCATTCTCTTCCAATTTTTTTTTTCTTGACACATTTCAATCAAAGTGTACTATTAAAAGATAGTACTTCTCTGAAAGTTCATTGAAATAAATTTGTAATGTTTGAAGAAGTAAATGGGACGATTAAGTGAAGAGACACATTTTCCACCAGCAGGAGTAACAGGCTTGATGGAAAAACTCCCATTCACATGCAAAAGTCTGACAGTTGACCCTTATCTAAGTAATTAATAAAGATGCTAAAGAGAAGCAGGGATTACATCCTTGAGGAATTCAGTTTGATACATCAATGCATATCACCTCTTCTTTCTCCTGAAGGATGTCACAAACATTGCTCTGAAGAATCTACTTGAACAGGCAAGATAAGTTCAACTTTGTCTGTTTCCTGTCCTTTTCATTTTAGAGACATTTGCAAAGTGGCACATCACTGAATATTTAACAATGATTATGTTTTGTATTACTTTACTATGTTCAGCCCAGTTGGACTATCAGGATAATTGTAACTATTGATTCATCAGGCCTGTTACTATGTTATAGAAGGAAATTAGATTAGACTCACAGGCACTTTTTTTTTTTTTTTTTGACTTTTCCCTCAATTACTCATGATCTTTCAGGTGCTTACAAGTTGATGTTTAAAACATTTTAAAATATATTCTTTGTACAATTATGCAGTTTATAGAGTTGTTCTTTTCCCCTGTTGCTTTGAGTTAGTTGTCCATAACACATCTTGCTATAATATAAAGGTAATTGAAATTTCTCATTTCTACCTCTTTGCTTTCTATTTTTCTATCCACTCTACCCCAAATCATTTGTTTTTCATGGTGGTGGTTGTTCTCACAGGACTCTCTGGCTCACCCAGGAGACTTCTCAGAGCATGCAACAGTCAGGTACACAGAACTTCTGCTAGTTTCTTTTAAAAGATTTGTCTACTCCCTTGTGAAGCTGACACAGGATGGTATCAGCTGGCGGGCTGATCCGGTACACAGCCAAGCCCCCCAATGCTTTGCTCTGATGAGCAGAGTGAGCACCTGCCTACAGAAACAATAATTAGTGACACACCTCTCAAACCTACGTCCCTTCCTCTGGATAAATCCTCCATGCTCAAGCCTCTTGTGAATTTATTCCCTTGATTTAAGAAATTCCAATTTACAAACGCATCTAATTAAGAATATTTGTTCTGTTTTGGGTTCTGATTCTAACACTTAAAAATCAACATAGAGTGCTAAATGACCTCAGGTTGATCTTTATAGTTACTTACATGGAGTAGGAAGAAAAAGGTGGGGTATAGTTAATTAGTCAATAGATGTAAGCCAGGTGCCCAGTTATTGGGAATCAATTATTTTCTGTTTATTTCAGTGGAGCTTGAACATGCCAAAGATACACTCTGATGTTGTTGTGTGCTGTCGAGTCAATTCTGACTCATGGTGACCCTTTAGGACAGAATAGAACTGCCCCATAGGGTTTCTTAGGCTGTAATCTTTACGAGGAGCACATCTCCAGATCTTTTCTCCCATGGAATGGTTGATGAACTTAAACTGCTGACATTTCAGTTAGCAGCCAAACACTGCCTGTCTCATCAGTGCTTTTATTTTGATAAGAGGATAGGAACAGAATTTTGCAAGAAAAATCCCCTCAAAATGGAACAAATATTTAGAAGTAATAGATTAAATAGTACCCCACTGCCATTAAGTCAATTCTGACTCATAGTGACCCTATAGGGCAGAGTAGTCCTAGGGGTTCGTAAGGCTGTAAATCTTTATTGAAGAAGACTGCCTCCTCTTTCTCCCATAGAGCAGCTGGTGGGTTTAAACCACCAATCTTTGGATCAGTATTCCAGTGTTTTAACCATAGTGTCACTACACCTCCTGGATTAAAGTAATAGTGGTGATTAAAAAAAAAAAAGACACAAAAAACGTTAGTCTGTTGGCAAATGTACCAGTTAAATTCTAACCACAACTAGAAGAACCCCTTTAGACCCAGTCAAGAGAAGCTCCTGCCCCATTACCTGTGTTTCAGAAAGCTCTGTCACAAACAGAAATTTATTTAATAAAATACAATAGGCCATCTGTCACTTGGGAAGGGCACCTATGACCCATAACCTTAAACATCTGCTCTTGTGACTGACATCATTTAGGCCCCAAGGAAATGGATGCCTCTCCAACATTTCTTGCTTCGTGTCTGTGTAATAAAAGGTCATGGAAGTTTATAGGATGTGTAGCTTCTAACATCAGACACAAATGATGCCTTGGGACATGTAAAATGCTTTAATGCAAAAAGCTTAAATGTAAGACCCGGGGAGTTTTCTCAAAGTGAACCTACCTATGTAATTATCTCCTTCCAGTTACTAACCCAACTGAGAGGAAATGTTACCCTGAATTCTT
>NW_006921886.1:4120154-4156633 GCF_000298275.1 Orycteropus afer afer
TTCTGCTGTTGGTGCATGACTAGACTCTTTTGTTCAATACTTGTGAGATTCATCCATATTGATTGTCCTACTTGTAATTCATTCATTGCTATATATTATTTTGTGACTGTACTAAAATATTTATCCTTTCTGTTGTATATGGACATTTGTGTTTTTTCTACTTTGAGTATATTACAGAATAGTGATGTATGAATGCTCACGTACATGCCTGTTTGTAAATTTGTGTACTTATTTCTTTTGCATATTTTATCTAGAGAAGCCCTGGTGGTGCAATGGTTAATCACTAAGTTGTTAATCATTAGGTCAGCTGTTCAAACCCACCTAACAGCTCCATGGGAGAAAAGACATGGCTGTCTGCTCTTGTAAAGATTAAAGCTTAAGAGACCTTATGTGATAGTTCTACTCTGTCTTATATGGTCATTATATGTCAGACTCAACTTCATAGCACACAGCGATATATCTTCTTATTGTTGTTATGTGCCATTGAGTCGGGTCCGACTCATAGCAACCCCTCCTTGGATTTCCGAGGCAGTATTACTACGGAAGTAGATCGCCCAACCTTTCTTCCAAGGAGTGGCTGATGGGTTTGAACCTTCAGCCTTCTGTTCAGCAGTCAAGGGCCTTAGGCACTATGCTACCTTAGTAATGGAATTGCTTGGTACTAAGGAGTCCTTTGATAGCACAAACAATTTAATGCTCAGCTGCTGACATAAAAGTTGGAGGTTGGTGTCCACCCAGGGGTATCTTGGAAGAAAGGCCTGGTGTTCTACTTCAGATAAATCTGTATTGTCCTCTGACATACAAGTTTACCATGAGTCAGAATTGATTCAATGGAATTAAAAAAAAAAAAAAAAAAAAAGCTTTAGTTTCCCAAAATGATTATACCAATTTATTCCCCAAGAGCACTATATACGAATTCTTGTTGTTTCTCATCCTTACTGATTCTTGCTATTCTATCATCTCCATTTTAACCATTATTTTAGGAGTATAGTCATTTCACATTGCTGGTTTCATCTGGCCATGTGTGCAGAAATTTCTAAGGAATATACACATCCACACACAAAAAACTGCTAGAACTAATAAATGAGTTTAGCTGCAGGATAGAAGATCAATACACAAAAACCAACTGTATTTATATATTCCAGCAATGAGCAATCCAAGATTGAAAGGAAAATAATAACAGTAATCATTTGTAATAGCATCAACAAATATGAAATATTGAAGAATAAATCTGATGAAAGATGAAAAAATAAAAACATATTTTTAATAAACTTATCACTTGACACAAAAATCCTTGCTAGGATTTGATAGTATTGAGTTTTTAGATCAGGTTGGGAAAACTGATATTACAATTTTCAGTCTTTTATTTTCTTGACCTGATGTAACTCTTCATATTTAAAGTGAAGATTTTAGTAAGTTTTGCCATATGTACACAGCCATGAAACCATCATCACAGTCAAGACAATGAACATATCCTTCATCACCAAAAGTTTCCTTGTGCCACATCTTATCTTGGCTTTTGGCATCTTGGCTCCATGTTGCTGCTCCGTATCCCTTGCCTGTCCATAAGCATCACTGATAAGCTTCTTGTCACAATAGTTTGCATTTTCTAGAATTTTATATAAATGAGGTCATACAGAATGCATTCTTTTTATTTGTCCACTTTCAGAATAATTACTTTGAGCTTCGTCTTAATGTATTCATGTATCAATATATCTCATTCCTTTGAATTCCTGAGTAGTATTCCACTATATGGGTATACTACAATTTTTTTATCCATTCACCTGTTGCTGGACATTTTGTTTCTATGTTTTAGCTATTTCAAATAAAGTTACTATAAACACTTATGCAGAAACCTAAGTGGACATGTAATTTCTTTCCTCTTGGGTAAATTTCTAGAAGTTGTATGATTATATCCTTGCCTCAGTCTTGATTTCCTGGGGGAGTTTGTAAGAGTTCATAATAAATTACCTTTAGGTATGATGCTTCCAGATATTTTATAACTGAAACAATTCATGAGGGAGATACAGTCTCTATGTTTGTTTATTCTCAACTCTCCAATTCTGTTACTACCACCAAAAGCTCCAGGTTTCCTGTCTTGCAGACCTTCTGCCCTATGTCTGAATCAGGCTGTTGTGAGCTTTGCCTGCACCAAACCAACAAGTGCTCCAGGGAAAAAGAGGCTATAGATCTGTCAGCTACATCTCTAGGATTCTTATGTCTTCAGAATGTTAAGCTCTCTAGCTTTTTTTTTTTTTTTTAAATCAGGAGTTCTGGTAGCATAGTGGGTAAGGCATTTGGCTGCTAACCAGAAAGTCAGTGGTTCAAACCTACCAGGCACTATGTGAAAGGAAGATAGTACTATAAAGATTTACAGCCTCTGAAACTCAATGGAGGTTTCTATGAGTTAGAATTGACTCAATGGCAGAGAGTTTGGTTTGGTTGAGCCCTAGTGGTAGAGTAGTTAAGTGCTCATCTGCTAACAAGGTTGGTGGTTCAAATCCTCCAGCCACTCCATGGGAGAAAGATGTGGCAATCCGCTTCTGTAAAGCCTTGGAAGACAGTTCTACTCTGTCCTATAGGGTTGCTATGAGTCAAAACTGATTTAAGGGCAACCTAAACCCACTGCCATCTAGTTAATTCTGACTCTAAGCTACCTGCACTGGGTTTCCAAGGTGGTAAATCTTTACAGAAGTAGATTGCCCCATCATCTTCCTTCCGTGGAACAGCTGGTGGGTTTGAACTGCCAACTTTCTGGTTAGCAGTTAAATGCCTTAGGTACTGTGTCGCTAGTGCTCCTTTGAAGGCAACAGTTTTTTTTCTTTTTTTTTAAATAAAGTCCTTTTTACTTTCACAGCTTTATGATGTCTTTAAACAGAAAGTCTTTTATCTTACATGGTTATTCTTAACTAGAGCTTTGGCCAGACACAGATTACATATACCATATTCCACTCGGAAACTGAATTAGCAAGCTATTGGTAATAATTACACATGGAAGCCAAAGGATATTTTACAATCTTAAACAATTTGTATTACAATTAAATTTGTGTATATGTAGGTCTCTTAAAGCACTAACTAGACCTCTGTAGTTTACATTAGTGTAAAATCTAGTTAACGCTTTAGAAGGCAGTGAAAAAGCATATTACCAATAGTGACTTAGGTGAAGAAATTAAAATATTTTGTAATGCTTTCTATACCTTATTAGGATTTTTGAAAGTGATATGTAAAACTCATGATTTATTTCTGAATCTAACTATTGCTTTAAGTATTTTATTGAAAATTTTAGTTACTACATCATAAGTAGACTTTTTCAAACTGAAATTTAAAAAAGTTGTTTAAGAACTATAATGACTCAACAACTTTGTCAAATTTACCATTTAGTCACATAGAAATGATAAATACTTTTACATACATATATATTTTAATTTTGTGAATATGAAGGTATATTTTTTGAATTAAGAAAATAGAATATATTTTATTTGGAAATTTTAACTCAATTTATAATTTATAGATATTTAATAATATGATATGAGGTGTTTGATTTATACTATTGCCACAGGCCATGTAGGTAATGGGATTGTTGTTGTTAGGGGCCATCCAGTGAGCTCCAACTAACAGTGACCCTATGCACAACAGAACTAAACACTGCCCAGTCCTGAGCTATCCTCACAATCCTTGCTATACTTCAGCCCATCATTGCAGTCACTGTGTCAATCCATCTCATTCAGGATCTTTCCCTTGTTCGTTGACTCTACTTTTCCAAGCATGATACCCTTCTCCAGAGCATGATCCCTTCTGACAACATGAACAAAGTATGTGAGAGGAAGTCTGGACATTCTCACTTCCAACGAACATTCTGGCTGCACTTCTATCAGGATAGATTTATTAATTCTTCTTCCAGCCCATGGTATTTTCAGTATTCTTTGCCAATACCATAATTCAAAGGCATCAACTCTTCTTCAGTCTTCCTTATTCATTGTTCAACTTTCACATGCCTATGAGGTGATTGAAAATACTTGGCTTGGTTTAGGTGTACCTTCGTCCTCAAAGTGATATCTTTGCTTCTTAACATTTTGAGGAGGTCTTTTGCAGTACATCTACTCAGTGCAGTATGATGTCAGATTTCTTGACTGCTGCTTCCTTGGGTGTTGATTGTGGATCCAAATAAAATGAAATTCCTGAGAACTTCAACCTTTTCTTCATTTATCTTGATGTTGCTCATTGGTCCAGGTGTTGAGAAATTTTATTTTGTTTATGTTGCAGTGTAATCCATAGTGATGACTCTAGTCTTTGCTCTCCATCAATAAGTGCTTCAAGTCATCTTCATTTTCAGGAAGGAAGGTTGTGTCATCTGCATATCACAGGTTGTTGATGAGTCTTCCCCGAATCCTGATGCTGAGTTGTTCTTCATATACTCCAGATTCTCAGATTATTTCCTCAGCACCCAGGTGCATAGATATGGTGAAAGGATACAACCCTGACATGTACCCTTCCTGATTTTAAACCATGCAGTATTCTCTTGTTCTGTTTGAAAGACAGATTCTTGGTCACTGTACAGGTTCCTCAAGTGCACAATAAGTGTTTTGGAATTCCAATTCTTTGTAATGTTATCCATAATTTGTTACAATGGGATTGGACAAGTTAATTCATTTGTTTGTATTAGAGATATCTTGAAATATTTTTTTTCAGTCTGAATAGATTTACCGAATTACCTTTTTACAATTGAAAAAAGAAAACAAAATAAAGCCTTCTTTGCATTTACCTATTGTTATTTCCTTGGAAGGAAGGGTGGGCAATCCTACTTCCGTAGTGATACTGCCTCGGAAACCCAAGGAGGGGTCGCTATGAGTTGGGGCCGACTCAACGGCACATAACAACAACAACAACAACAACATTGTTATTTCACTTTATCCTCTTGTGTCACTTGGGGTTCAACCACTGAAAAATAATCACTATGAATGTTATTGTGTGGTGCAATGAATTATTTAATGTTACCCTTCTAGCCATTGTCTTGTAATACTCCCACCAAAATATTGGGTGACTATGCAAATAAAATGCTTGTGGCCTACCAAGGGGATTGGATAGCTTACTTGACGTATATGGCATCTTGTGTGTGTGGGGCTATGCAAATAAGGTATGTGGATCCCTAATTAAGGGATTGGTTAGTTTTTCCATCTCACTAGGCTTAAAAGAGAGGCCAATTCCAAAGAAGAGAGAGGGCTTCATGACTACTAAGAAGAGATAGGATTTAGCAGTTCCTTTGGATTCATGATCCCTGCATTGAGAGCCTCCTCAATCCAGGAGAGAGAAATCTGTAAACATAGAGAGACAGTGAGAAATGATAGCAGAGAAATGGTGGCAGTCGAGGCAGTAGAACCAAAAGACTGACAGGAGAGTGAACAGTGGGCTTATGGATCCACGGTGTGAGAAATCTGAGTGCCTTTGGGCAGGAGGCTTGCTGGTAGAGTGGGGTATCTCCAGGCACTTCGTAGAGCTAGGTTTGCTTTGGGCCAAGCCTTACTGGTAGTGTTGGGTGCCTCTGGGCACTTATTGGCTTAGCTAAAAGAGCTTTATAACACTTTCTCAAGAAAGGCAGAGGCTAGACTAGCCCAAGAGACCCCTCAGGGGCTGAGAACCAGAAAAAAGCCTGTCTACAGGGTGACAGAGAAGAAGCTGTTCTAATAGAAGAACTGTATCCTGAGTCATTTCTGATTCTGAACTGTAAACTGTTACTTCTACAATAAACTTCATAATGGTGAATGTTGCCTGTGACTTCTGTATGGTCATTACAATGAATTATTGAACCCAACAGAGAGAGAGAGAGAGCCATGGGAGGAATGATTATTGTCAGAATTGGCAAAAGTCTGCAGAGAGGAAGTATATCTGATTTCTGCCTCAAAGAAATCAGCCTTGGGCTGTTGATGCAGATTATGATCCCCTTCTCCCCTGGTAAATGAGGAGGTCAGACATCTCCACCAAGCCATTTTTATGCATTGGTGATGCTAATCAGCAGTTTGAACCCACCAGCCACTCTGTGAAAGAAAGATGAGGCAGTCTTGTTTCTGCACAGATTTACAGACTTGGAGGCTCTATGTGGGCAGTTCTACTCTGTCTTGCAGGGTCTATATGAGTTGGAATTGACTCGATGGCAGTGAGTTTTTTTAATAAGAAATTTATTTTCCAAAATAAGCCTCACATCATGTAGGAAGTGCTGAGCAAGAACAATCTGAAAAGAATCAGAAAAAGTCACTAATTATAGCATGAAAATGTCAAACTTGCAGAAAGTTAGGCATATGCGAATGTTGAGTGAAAATGAGCTCCTTGAGAAGTCTACAAAGTTGTTGGCTCTTCATGGCTACTGCCTCTCTGTTCACAATGAAGTAGCTTCTGTTGACCTGTTATTTGCTAGTCAAGAAAGAGAGATGAGTATGGAGCATTAAAATGAGGACAAACTGAAACCTGCCAGCACCAACGACATCCCTTAGAGTGTAATGGCTACTTGTGGCCAATGTTAAATCATTCAGTGAAGGAAAATGGACTATGTAGTTCCAGTTTAGCTAAGATGACACAATATAAAACCACCACATCATCTATGACCCTTTGGGATGGCTTAAAAATTAGAGAAGGGTGTATTGAGTTGCAAAAAGATTAGGCAACTTTCCCAAGAAGACCAAACAAAGGGTATCGTTCTTAGGACCATTGCGGTCTGACTCTTAGATCATTGTGATCACTTAGCGTCTAGCCTGCTAATGTGCTTATTTTTTTACTGTAATCTGCTTTTATCCTTTGCATTAAGGAATACATTTGGATAGAGGATGCTGGTCCAGCAGAAATGCTTGTGCTCTTGTAGAAATTATACAGCAAGAGATGCTGAGGAATTGGAGCAGCCAAAGTAAATTGAGAGTAACCATCCCCTGAGGAAGTGATGGTGGTCACCACTGACATCAATAAACACATCCAGCATTTCTTGAGCCCTGTAAGACAAGATCATAGGGGGAAATGATTATCCCATCGACCAGCATTCCCCCTTGCTTTCTAATTTATAACTTTATGCTGTGTTTTCTCCTCATCAAGTGTCTGCATGTGCTGAAATGTCAGGAAGATGCCATCCAGCCTTTAATATTTTATGTAGCAGAAATGCTACTGTTTATGTCTTGAGTTCTGTTTGTCTGGCTACTTCCCTACTGTAGTGCTTGCTTGGCTTCCGACATCTGGGGAAGTATAGTTGTGATATTTCCTCTTATCTTCTGTGACAAGGCAATGTTAAACATGAATCTCTTTCTACAGACACTGTTGTTATGTTCTGTAATCTTTCTGTATGAGCCCAAGAACTCCCTTATCAGAACTCATGGGCTTTCTAGACTAGAATGACTCTAATTGGCAAGCAAATCACAATGATGGGAGATGGCATGC
The DNA here is from genome assembly GCF_000298275.1 of Orycteropus afer afer. NCBI lineage: Eukaryota > Metazoa > Chordata > Mammalia > Tubulidentata > Orycteropodidae > Orycteropus > Orycteropus afer. Next base: position 4,127,568 of record NW_006921886.1, read on the forward strand.
ATATGGTGAAGCATACTGTGGGGTGCATGCACACAAAATACTGGAAGTGTGAGGGAATACAAAAGTCTAGAAAAAATTCCAGCATCAAATAGTACTTATATTTCAATGGCAAAGCATCTGGATGTCAAGAAAATATAGATATTATCCCATTCCTTGGAAGGAAGGTTGGGCAATCTACTGCCATAGTGATACTACCTTGGAAATCCAAGGAGGGTCGCTATGAGTCGGGCCTGACTCGATGGCACATAACAACAACAACAACATCCCATGTATGTATGCAAAAATCAGAGTTTTCTGAAGTCCTAAAGGAAATAGGATTTCTAGTACCTTCTTCATTTTGCTTTACTCTGCTTCTTTAGATTTATAAGTTGTGTTTATCTAGTAATGGATTATGTTTATAAAGTACTTCATTTACAGAGCAGTTTCCTATAAAAATTATATTTACTTCTCACAATAACCCTATAAGGTCAGTATTAATAATCTCATTTTGCAAAGCATGAAATGGAGACTCAAAGAATAAATCAGCTGTCCAAGGTCACACGAAGTGTGAGTTGGAAAAGGCTTCATCAGTGCTCTGCTGTGACATGAACCTGCCCTTATGCCTACACCAACACAGGTGAACAATGTGCTACTGAGTAGCAATATTTTTTCTAATTGTCTCAAAGTGATTCACATTGTAAATTTAACTTAACACTCTGAGAATGAAGTTTAATTTGCTCTTTCTCTGCTGAGGAATGCTTGATGCTCAAGTTTCTCTCATCTTATAAGACCTTTACTTTGACTTACTCCTTTTTTTTTCCCTTCCTCATCCAAATTCTGAAAGTATAGCCAACTCTCTCTGCCCTTACTCACCTTCATTCATCCCTAAACTCTCAGCAACCTGATTCAGTTGTCATTACACTTTATGAGGTCACTGAGTACTTCCTAATTGTTAAATGATATGTGCATTTTAGTGCTATTCAGGACTTTTCATTCATTCAGCACTATTTAATATTTCTTCCCTTTTGAAATATCCAGCTCTCTCGCCTTTTTCCAGTCATTATCTTTCTCTCTCTTCTTTACTTGTCCCAACCCCCCTCCCTCCAATGAATTTCTTTAACCCACAACTATTCTCACCTCTCAGTGAAGTCCTCCATTCTTAGAGCTTTTGTTACTCCCTCTGGGTGCTAGGATTTGGAACTGACTCCACTGCGACAAGTTTGAATTTTCTGTGTGATTCCTGCTAGGCCTTGCCCCTCTGCTTCTGATTTAGACTACTGTGCAAAAGCACTCTAGACTGCTCTCCTGAAATGGCTCACAAGTCTTCCAACACCAGAGAGAAAACATTGCACCAGTTATTTTCAACATTAACCCACTCTGACCATCCCTCTATTTTTTGTTCTCTATCTAAACTCAAAAACCCTCACTGCCATCTAGTTGAATCCGGCTCATAGCAACTCCTCCTTAGGGTTCTGAGGCAGTATCACTACGGAAGTAGATTGCCCAATCTTTCTTCCCAGGAGTGACTGGTGGGTTTGAACCTCCAGTCTTCTGGTTAGCAGCCAAATGCCTTAGGCACAAAGCCATCAGAGCTCCCTTAGCTGGAAATGATATCTCAGTCTAGTTTATCAATAATAATAATATTGCCTAGTTAGCCAAGTTTGCTTGATTTCTTCTCCTTTCTTTATTATTTCTATCCAGCTGCTTTCTTTGGTTTTAATTTGTCTAGATTCTTGAAGTACAAACATACAAAGGTTATTGATTTCTCAACTTTTTTCTTTTCTACCATAAAGGTTTAATGCTTTAAATTTTGCTTTATGTGCTGTTTTAGTTATATCACATACATTTTGTTTGTTTTTCAGCATTTTCTTTATAATGTGCCTATGTATGTTTTCAAGGAGCCTGGGTGACATAGTAGTTAAGTGCTTGGCTTCTAACAGAAAGGTAGCAGTCCAAACCCACCAGCCACTTCACAGGAGAAAGATGTGGCAGTATGCTCCCTAAAGATCACTGCCTAGGAGACTCTGGGGGCAGTTCTACTCTGTCCTTATGGTTGCGATGAATCAGAATTAATCTGATAGCACACAAAACCAGCAATGTCTATTTTCTTTATATGTTCTTTTTTGCAGGTTGCAAAGCTCACTGAATGTGTGAGTTAAAGTCTATTATCAATTTTCCCAGGGATTCTCTCTTTAAGTAATGCTTCTGCCCCATTCCCTTCTCTTCTGGGACTCCAATTATATGCATATTTGCCCCTATGACTATGTGCTACTTGTGTCTCTAATTTAGTTTAGTTTATTTCATTTAGTTTTTTCTATGTGTTCTAATAGGAGCTCTGTTGGCATAGTGCCTAACACATTTGACTGCTAACCAGGAGGCTGGCAGTTCAAACCCACCAGCCACTCCTTGGAAAGAAGATTGAGCAATCTACTTCTGTAGTGATGCCATCTCAGAAACCCAAGGAGGGGTTGCTATGAGTTGGATACGACTCAAAGGCAGTGAGTTTGGTTTTGGTTTGTGTTTTCCAATAGGTACATATTCCATTGAGCAAAATGAGTTCCGTAACCTTGTTTTCCATCATGTACAGTCTGCTTTTTATTCCTATCAGTGTGTTCTAAATTCTGGCATTTATTTTTCTATTCTACAATATATATTTTAATCTTTATATAAATTCTAATTTGTTATTGAAATCTCCCACCATTTTTTTATTTGTTCAGCTTTTTTTTTCTCCATTTCTTCAGCATATTAATTACAGTCATTTTAATATCTCTACTGACACCAATATTTGGATCATTTCTTGTTTGCTTCTATTGTACAATATTTTCTTCTTTTTCTCTAAGGTACTTTTTTTTGGTACTGCTTTATGTCTGTAGTGATTTTTAATCAATTGAATAATTTTTGAGTAATTTGGGTAATTTTTATTAAGTGAATGTGAAATATAGAGTCTCAGCATGATGTCGTCAAGCAATAAAGTACTCTCTTTTTCCTTTGAGTTAGGCAGATTGTAAGAGGGGCTGATTACTCTGGTTGGTCATTTGGGTATTGAATTAAGTCAGGCTTCATTGCAGTTTTAGAAATACTTAGCTCAGAAGAACTGGATGGTTTCTGGGTACCATTACTTATTATTTTGGTCAAGGATTCTATAGCAGATTCATGATCCAAAGAAGAAAAATACAGAATAGAATTTCAAATTCTCATGGAATCCAGTCTTTCAAGAGCCATGGAGTCTTGATGAACCCTTAAAGCTATTGCTCTGGCATAATCTTTAAACATTAAACCAAAAATATCTCCTGACGTCTTCTGAAAACCAAACTATAGTTTAGTTTAACTAGGAAGGAATCCCTGCCTTTCCATGCTTTTTTAAGATCTGTCTACATGGGATCAAATTGACATCAGCAGCTTGTATGATTAGATAGAAAGCTTATGGGTGGTGAGTTGATGTTAATAGGGAAGGATTAATTTGGAAAAAGAGTGTGAGAATGGTTGTCAAGTCAAGGGATGTAATTAGTGTCACTCAGTTGTACATGTAGAAACTGTTGAATTGGTGCATGTTCTTCTGTGTTTATTCTCAAAAACAACAAAAATAAATTGTGTCTCTCCATCTATCTGTCTGTCTGTCTATCTATCTATCATCTATCTGTCATATCTATCTATCTATCTATAAAGACTTAGTGATCTCTGGTTTGACCCTGTTCATTCCATATAACTCTCTTTGGAATTGACTTGAAGGCAGTGAGTGAGTGAGTGAGTGAGTAAGGGCATTGAGATTATGACAAATCTCCAGAGCCCTGAAAGATCGCAGAAGATTTGATTCTGCCCTTCAAAGTGGAAACTTTGTGTAATCCTCCGTACCTTTACCAATCTCCAATTGCTTTAAAAATATGATTTCATAGATTTTTTTTCTATTTGTTACAGTGAAAGCATTGTGTTTCCATGACCAATAATTTCTCCTAGAAGTGAAATTTCCTCTCCTCCTCTCTTGTGATTTCACTTTAGCACCAAATCATCCAGTCAGACTTCTCTGATTTTTTGGACTGAGTGACATTGTCATGTTTTTTCTTCATCATAGCATTGCATTATACGCTTTTCATAGTTAGTTTCTACGTTTGTGCTCATCATGCTGTTGTTGTTGTTATGTGCCGTTGAGTCAGACCCGACTCATAGCGACCCCTCCTTGGGTTTCCGAGGTAGTATCACTACGAAAGTAGATTGCCCCATCTTCCTTCTGAGGAGTGGCTGGTGGGTTTGAACTGCCAGCCTTCTGGTTAGCAGTCAAGTGCCTTAGGCCCTATGCTACCAGAGCTCCTGTGCTCACCATAGTACATTATAATCTTAAATATTTATGTTTCTCTTTCCCAAAACTCTCTGGAGGCAGGACCTCCTTGTGGAATATGAATTCCTGAAAGGTTTCACATTCATATCTAGCAGAGTGGTATTAAATAATTCTCATACACTCAAACTAAAAATAGTATACTTATCAATTTTGTCTATAACTTTAGTCATTTTTCTTTTTAAAAATTTCCTTATGGTTTAAGAAGTTTATCATGCATTGTATTCATTCTTTCTGTCATTAAACAACAACAACAACAAAAAAAAAAAATATTGAGGCAGAACTCACGTTAAGTGCTGAAAAATCAATTAATCATGTCTCTGTGTCAGATATGTACCACAGTAAGTCTGAAGTCCAGGAGCTCTGGTAGCATAGGGCCTAAGGCACTTGACTGCTAACCAGAAGGCAGGTGGTTCAAACCCACCAGCCACTGCTCGGAAGGAAGATGAGGCAATCTACTTCCGTAGTGATACTGCCTCAGAAACCCAAGGAGGGGCCGCTATGAGTCAGGTCCGACTTGATGGTACATAACAACAACAGTCTGAAGTCCAGTTGTACTGAATGGATAGTGTTATGAAATAGCAGAGATCATGGCTCTGGGAGATGCAAGTATCCAATCAAGTCTAAATACAAATTGCTAGCAGAACTCAGTCCTTGCATGAATCCAAAACTGCAGCTAACAAGCAGACTAGAATTTGTTATGGAAATTCTGAAGCCTGACGATTTACATATATACTTGGCCAGTGGCTAAATGAGGGAATATAGATAGTGTGACTACCAAGGTCAGAACATTTTGAGAAAGGCGGTGATTCTGAGTCCTGGATGACTGTTTTTCAATGAGGCCAGATAGAATGAAAGAGAAGTTTAAATACATACACATGAGAAAGAACACAGAGAGCTCTTTATGGGAGTGACACTTTCATTTTATTACCCTCCCTTACTACCCTTTCTTCCCTTAGCCACTCCTAGAATGTAGCTCAATACATTGAGACATCTTGTTTCACTTGCATGTTTACATTGCTTTCTAGATGCTAAATTTCTGGTTCAGTGTCAGCTTACTTTGTAACACCACAGCAAATTCTTTGTGGAAAGCAGGAACTCTAGCACAGTTAACCCTCTTTATAAACAAAGGAGTCTTTGCCTATGAGGCATAATTTGAGTGGCACCACAGAGTCCTGTAGCTTACAGAATAGTTTCCTCTACCACATCTACAGAAAGATCCATTACTTTGGGTTAAGTCATAGTTATTATAAGGCTCAGGTTAAGGTCATGATTGCAACTAACATTTCCTGAGGGCTTCCTCTGTGTCAAGCAATATACTAAGTGTTTTCAGCATATTACCTCACTAAATTCTCAAAACGATTGTGAGAGGTCGATCCTACTGTTACCTACATTTGTTTTATATATATACATACCAAAAACCAAACTCACTGTCGTATCCAACTCATAGCAACCCTTCCTTGGCTTTCTGAGGCAGTATCACTATGGAAGTAGATTGCCCAGCCTTCCTTCTGAGGAGTGGCTGGTGAGTTTGAAACTGCCAGCCTTCTGGTTAGCAGTTAAATGCCTTAGGCACTATGCCTCCAGAGCGCCTTACAAAGAGGTATAAAATGTGTCCAAAGCCACACAGTTAGTGGTAGGACAGGGTTTTGAAGTTAGGAAATCTGGTTCTACAGAGTGAAATCTTCAGCATCATTTTTTGAATAAATTGCAATTAGCACAGAAAGGAGAAGCCAAGCTAGCCAGTGCTCACCCTTTTAGTGCAGTCCTCTAGTAAGTAGTAAATTTGGAGTGGAGGACTGACATACACGTTACGGGGAGACTGGGGTGTGTTGTTGCCACTGAGTCAGTTTTGACTCATGGAGACCACATGCCTGAAGAGTAGAACTGCTCCATAGAGTTTTCAGGCCTGCAACCTTTTGGAAGCAGAGCACCAAGCCTGTCTTCTGTGGTGTGCCTGGATCGGTTCAAACCACCAACATTTGGCTAGTAGTTGAGTTTTTAACCATTTGTACAACCCACATACCCACAGCAAAGTAGCCTCTCAGCTTAATCCCCTGGTAGTCCTGAAAAAGACAATGTTATCTACACATCAGGCTGGAAGATGTAGTAGCCAAATTTACTGTGCATAATAAGCACCTGAAGGGCATATTAAAGTGCAGATTCCTGGGCATCACCCCCAGGGATTCTGACTCACACCACGCCTCTGTAGAAGACCCAGACTTTTCATTTTTAATGATGACAGCACACAATAGAGTTAGTTTTCTGGCCACATTTCAGGGAAATGTCATACTAGTATGAGATAATCATGTATTTTTATGTTTTCAAAATCCTTCATTGCTATATACCTTTGGATGATAAGTAGCAGACCTATGGGCATAGTTATATTTTACATCTCATTTGTAATAAGTAATATTTTTTTCTGTCTTAGTTACATATATTCTAAAGCCTTTTCTTTAAAAATAGTGAAAAAAAGAACTTGCTCAGCCTATTCACACACAAAGTACTTCAAATATTTTTAACATATTTATCTCAATACAATAAAACCAACAAAAATAACAATAGAATAACATAACTTTTGATACGAATGACTTTCAGAATATATCGTAATTATGCATATTGCTTTAAATGGTTTCTGTTTTCTTAAAATAATAATAGTAATGCTTAAGAGAGAAGATGTAGGTTTTTATGAAGCCAAACTAAGTTTATTCTATACATTTCTGGTAGGCATGTATTCTCTATCATAAATCCAAAGGAGGAAAGAGGCTGTGTAGATTTAAAGAAAAAAAGAAACCAAGACACAGCTAATCCCTGATTTCTGACTGGGTTCTGTTCCATCAAATCTGCTATAAGTCACTTTGGATGGAAATTGAATACCTCTTTTCTTTTAGTTTTCATTATTATTTCCTTTTATTATCATATCTTTATAAATCTAATCTTTGAGCATCTACAAATGAGCATCTGAGAATGACATCAGAGAATTGTGTGTTGCCCCTTTGTAGGTAGGACATACTATTAATCATAAAAACCAACAATCAAACTCACTGACATCGAATTGGATCCAACTCATAGTGACCCCTCCTTGGGTTTTCGAGGCAGTATCACTACAGAACTAGATTGCCCAACCTTTCTTCTGAGGAGCGGCTGGTGGGTTTAAACCACCAGCCTTCTGGTTAGCAGTCAACTGCTTTGGGCACTATGCCACCAGAGCCTTCTATTAACCGTAAGATGTACTATAAACAATAACAAAAACAAAAAAAAGCACTTCACAAACTGACGGTACTAAGTGTGGTTCATCATAACTCAAATATGTTGTAAGTTGGGGACCCTCTCTATTTCTGTGTTTGTTCCCAGGCATTAAAGGTGGGAGTGAGGGTTTAGCTTGGTGATCAGAGATGCTCACCTGTGTTCTGAAAAAGTGGATAAAATAAAGCGGTAACTGACAGACACAGAATCCCCATCCTAGAATGATGAAAAGATTGTTGCCACCTCTCAAGAAGTATGCAGTGGACAAACTCAGCCAGAGTGCACAGAGATTTTATTTCAGGAAAATTTACCAACGTGTGTTTGGATGCTTGATGACAAAATACATACATAAAGATTAAATATTTAAAATATTTGTCAAATACTTATTTTGGAGGTAATTTTTGGAATACATCAATGTCAGGTAATGCATATTTGCTCCAGAAAGCAAGTAACTAACTGTTAGGGAAGATAATCTTTATCTAAAAAATTCATATACATTTAATTATTATGTCTTATAAACTATGCATATTTTTATAGATTTTTTCTATGGGCATCAAATAAAATTTTAAAACTAATCACTAGAATTCCACTATAACTTAATTTATATATATGTATATATATTTTATATATATTACTAGTTTTAGAGGCAAAATTCCTCCTTTATTATGATGTCATAATTGGCAGGCATTTTTATTGAAGAAGAGACTTGGCTTTTCATACTTGAAGAATTTTCTTGGCAGTTCAGAAGAATATATTTTTCTTTAAAATAAATTTTTATGTTGCTTAAATTTGAGAACTTCCACACTCAGGATGGTGAGTATGGGAGCTGGATCCCCTGAGAATTAAGATTGGAATATGGAAAGCAGGAATGGGGAAAGTAAGACTGAATGGTATGAAACTCTTGTATTCTGTTCATAATTAGCGATAACCCTGGCAGAGTGACAATCCCTGGTTTACAATGGGATGTGTCCTATGACTTCTCTCAGCAGTCAGATACCTGACAGATAAGACACCTTTTCTCATGGAAAGAGTCTTGCAAATGGTAGGTCATATCTTGGACAAACCACAGAAACTATTTTTTTTTCAATCAATATGTGACCAAGCAAGAGCAATGGTCAAAGTTGCTGGTGTCTTGACATTTTGAGGCAGAGATCCATCGGAAAATATGATGAAAACTATGCACTATTGCTCCAGAAATGCACACATACATAACAAAACATCTGTTTAAACAAACATAAGTGAAACCTGTGACAAAATAAACTAGAACTTGTCCTTTTTCAAGCTGCACTAATGTATGCCACTGAGAAGTCCTGCCCACTAAGAGCCACAGAATTTTATTGAACTTTGCAGTCCATAATATGTAGGTATTCATTCACCTTTGACAATACCAGGGCAGATTACTTCCATTTTTATATCATCCTCATCTTCATCATTACCATTAAAATAAAAATAATTAAAGTGGCTAACGTTTACTGAGTTCTTGCTCTGGTCTTACACCTGTGTTAATGTCCTCTGCATGTCATATTATTCACTCTTTGTACCAGCCTGTGATACCATGAGATCATTATCCCCATCTTGAAAGTAAAGAAGTAGAACTTAGAGAAATTAAGTAACTTTCCCAACATAGCACAGGTACTAAGTGGGAGAATGGAGTTCAGAACCTAGTTACTTGATTCTTGAAAATTTTATAAAGTTCAAAGAAATAATTAGTTGAGAATTCATGCTCTTATTCAAACAAGCTACTTCCAAAGAAATCAAAATACATAAATATCTTTTTGGTGTGCATGTTTACGACTTTCAAACCACAAATGATATATAGGGTGATTATGGCATCATTTCAAGTCCTCCTTATCATTATGGAATTAATGACACTTTTAAGCAGGAAAGGCTACTAAAACTATTCATATTTATTCATAGACATTTACTTTTTAAACCTCTTCTAATTTAAAGTTCATAATTTGTACTTTTTAAAAATATTTTACATGCATACTATATTTTTAGATTTTAGTATTTAGCTCTGTTTTGCAGAGAGAAAGTCAAAGATCAGAGATTTAGTATTAGTAACCACTTCTAGCATATGTTGAGTAGAAATTCCAATGCCACGAATATAATTACAAAATTGTACACTTTCAACATTGCAAAAAAAGTGTTTATAAAATTTCATCCTTTCCAAATTTTCTTCTTTTATCTTTGACTGCTTTCTGTTATTTACGGGCCCTGTCAAGAGTCCCACAGTGTTAAAATTCCAAATTATCTGGTGACTTTCTTGAACCGAGACCAATACTAAATGTACTACATTTTCAAAATCTTAAACAATTATTCAGAATTTTTTGATTAAACTTTCTATTTTGAGATAATTGTAGGCCCACATACAGTGAGTTATAAGAAATAACAGAGAGATCTGTGTAGCTTTTAACTAGCTCCCCCAATGGTAATATCTAAATACCATAGTACAGCACCACAACCAAGGTATTTATATTGATAAAGTGCATTGATACATAAAATTTCCATCTCCAAAAGGATCCCTCTTGTCCTTTTATAGCCACACACCCACTTCCCCCATCCCTGCTTCTGGCCCTTGGACCACTAATCTGTTCTTGAGTTCTATATTATTGTCATTTCAAGAATGTTGTATAAGTAGAATCATATACATGCTTACAAAGTTGCCTCTTTGTCATTTCTGCAGTGGTTTCTCAGTATAGTTGCACTGAGGAAAGGATTATATGAAACATTCTAAAATTTACCTAATGCAAAAAGTAAGTCATTAGAGTTTTGGATACTCTGTCTCTCTGAGAGTAGCCATATACTTCTTACAGAAGATGGCATACATTATCCTGAGAATAGGGAATAGGAGGGAAGAAGGAGGCTGGGGCATAAAAAAAATGAGAAAAGAAAATGATGCTATTTTATATAGATATGTGGATATATACTAGCCTTTAATAGAACCTTAAGACAGACTTTAAGATAATCTTTGGTCTGTCCGTTCCTGCTCTGTATTCCTCCATCATTAGTGGGTATTTCCAATCTCCAGTTTCCCAGGCCAGAACCCTCTTGCTTCTCTAAGCTGTTTTGGCATTCATATGTGCCACTTCATCTCCAGTGCCTCAAACAAGCATCGAGAATTATTTTCCTCCACTTACTCTTCTCTTTTTAGTGTGGCTTTCCTTCTTTCTTGCCTCTTCTTTCCTTCTATCATAATGAGATTCTCCCATGTATTTTTATGTATCATATGTTCACTGATTACCTACTCTATAGAAGCTGTTATATAACTGCTTTTAGGAAACAAAAAAAAAAAAAGAATAAGAAAGACATGTTTATTGAGCTTAGTGAATGTACAGTGTATTATTAACTGATGCTGGCCATTATAATTTAAGACTCTGCTAGAAACATATGTTATCTGATATATAATATATACCCAGAGCCCCTGGGTAGTACAACCACTTGGTTGATAAGTGAGAGTTCAGTGATTCAAGCTCCCTCCGAGGCACCGTGGAAGAAAAGCCGGGTGATCTCCTTCCGTAAAGTCAGCCACTGCAAACTCTGTGGAGCACAGTTCTATTGTGACATACTGGGCTCACCACCAGTGGAAATTGACTCAGTGACAACTTTTTTTTGTTATCATATAACAGAAAATGTCAGCTATTTTCCTTACCTATGGTTCTATTAAGGAGCTCTGGTGGTGCAGTGCCTAAGGCATTTGACTGCTAACCAGAAGGTTGGCGATTCAAACCCACCAGCTGCTCTGTGGAAGGAAGACAGGGCAATGTACTTCCATAAAGATTTACCACCTTGGAAATCCAGTGGGATGGCTGAGTCAGAATCCACTCCATGACAGTGAGTTTTAGTTTGGTTCTGGTGGCCTAGTGTCTAAGGCATTTGACTGCTAATCAGAAGGCTGGTGGTTCAAACCCACTAGCCACTCCTTGGTAGGAAGGCTGAACCATCTACTTTGGTAAAGATTTACCACCTCAGAAACCCAAAGGGGGTCACTGTGAGTAGGAATCAACTGGATGGCGGTGAGGTTTTTCTTTTTTTATTTGAGTGTGTGTGTGTGTTTATAGTCCAATTACATTGATTTATAAAATGTTGGGTTACATAATTATTTTAGTTTCTTGTAATTCTGAATCTGATATAATTAAATATGGCAGTGCTGTGATTGTTACGTATTTTACCATGAGCAAATTTTACCCTGCTTATTTACTATGGAAAAACTTAAATGAGAATAGGTGTATTTGATCAACCTTAGACATTCCAAGAATTTTAATCTTTAAAAGCTGTTCATATAAAAATTAAATCCTGATGACTTAATTATAAAAATATATTAAAGATTTAAACTTGAGTTTTAAGCTGTATTACTTTAGTTATCTTTGCAATAGCATTCTCTGAAGTGGATTATGTACAAGGCCTTGAAAATGTATTGTAAATACAATGGGAGTACTTTGATAAAACAGGGTTAGAAATAGTGGATATTTTACTGATCCACTTTCCCGTGGAAGTTAATGTGCATATCAGCATATTAAATAGCTCTGAGATATCAATAAATGAAGAAATTTACTTAAGTTTCTTCACTCACTTTACCCCTCAAATTCCACTGACATGTAAAACTTTTCTACATAACATCTGTAATTAGTATTTTGAAGCACATAGTGACATTAGCCAGTGCATTGATTAACATTACTTAGTACCTTCTGATAAAATATGATATAATGGTCCATTCCATTAACCAGTGTAAATACTCTACCAGGTGCGGGAAGGAACAAAGTGAAGTATCTCTTTGAGGCTGAACACCTGGGAACTCAGTCAGAAGGGCCCAGGCAGAAGTAGATAATGGTGTACTGTATTAAACTTCAAAATAGGATAAGGAGGAATCAGAAAATATGTTACATACAGTTTGCCATATAGAATCAGTCACCATGAGACAGAAATGAGAGGAACTGGAAAATGCCATTAAAAAAGCTTCGGAGAAAAAGCCTTCCTTCCTGGATGAAGGTCTTGGCTTTCAATAACAAAGCCAGCTTGGAGCTTGCTTGTCAAATTCTGCAGCAGGAATGTGAGATCCAGGAAATGTGTCCATCTCACTTTCCAAACCCTGAGGTGTATACATTGCCCAAACTCTAAAATATTCTCATGTTTCCTCAAATAATGTGGATCTTTCTCTCTTTACTCCTTATAGTTTGGGTCCACTTTTTATTTCCTTACTTTTTAAAAATGTCAGATTTAGGCTGCACATTCCCTTTCAACATTATTACTGTGGTCTAAATTATGATGTATACTCCTGTTGAAAATTTCTGTATTTCAAGACTTTTGATTTTATAAAAATAATAATTGTTATATTATCAGCTTTAATAGAGTTAATATTCCTTAAAATGCTTAGTCTTTCAACTATGCAAAGTTGTGATGTATTGGCCATTGAAGGTAAATTGTGCCACCATATTCAATTGGGATTTTGTTTTTGTGTCTGTGACTGCACATTATAGGCACTATTCATATGGTGGTCAGATTGAAGTAAATAACTTAATGGAATAAAAGAGTGATCATGTGCATAGGTAACATAAATTAAGAATATTAAATTTTGTACAGAATTTGTATACAGTCACATGTTTTCTTTCCTTCTATTTCACCTAATTTTAAGAGTTTGTTTATGTATCTGCTTCCTTTATCTCTGAGGCTACAGAGAAGGCCAGGATAAAGATGCTATTTACCACCTACCTTGGAAGGTGATCCCAAGATTTATTAAATAATAGTGACTGCTCTGTGGTTCCTTCCCTTATTCAAGGCAATCCATACTGCTTCCTATGGAGAAACCACTGTGTAAACAGCAAAAATGCTTTTTGATAGTGATGATGAACCCAAAAGACTACTTTTCTAGAGGACAGAATCTCATGTTCTTTTATGGACAGAGTAGTGGAAGAATAGAAAATTATGATCTTGTGTCTCAGCTAGCCTAGAGAGCTCCCCAAATCAATCGCTCATTCAAACACAAGGTGTATGTCATATGATCCCCTCCTCTTGCCTCAACTTCTTGCTTAGGGCAAGGCCAACGTGCTTGCGAAATGCTCTAGCTTAGCTAGTTTTAATCTTCCTTTACAGCTAGAGATCTGATTCAATTTAAACTGCTGAGTTATAGCATGCTGCAACTGAGATTTATAAATGCATAGTAAAGATGTAATGCAGTAATCGGAGTAATAAAATAACATTATGAACAATGGTTGACATGCATGCTTGGAAGCGATTTTTCAAGTATTAAATACTGACTCTAAGTTATTTCAAAATTAAACATGCTCTAAAATAGAAAAGAGCTAAAGGTCACATTATGAAATATATATAATTTTTTTAAGCCTCACTGAGCAGAAAGTTTATACGTATATAAAAAAAGCAGTGATTGAAAAAAAATCAGCTAAAACTATGAACACAGAATGTTATTTTTACGCTATGTTGGAATTCCCTTTACACTGTTTTGTCCTTAACCTGAAATTTATTTATACCTTGGTGTCACATGTTTTAGTTTTTATAAAAATTTCCTAGAAGTTATTTGCAATGAATATTTCCCTGCAGATCTAGTTTCAGATAATGTAGAAAGATCATGGAATAAGTGAATGAAGTAGTCCTCTTATGACATTTAGAAACTATTATTCATCCCATAATGCAACATAAGAAAAATCTCTGATGTTAAATGGGAGAGTATCCAATAAAATTCATGCCATTTCTTCTCATCTTAATTGGGATTGTCTTAATCATAGACAAAGACTGAAGCTATAAAGGCTACTGAAAGTTTTCATAAACTGGTGTTTTATGCTTGGAAGTGGCCCACTTATTTATCTTCATTTCACGCTCCCAGAACATGGAGTTTTAAAACTATAGAAGGACAGTCCACTTGGAGAAAGCTGTTCTTATTGTTTACAATGAACCCTGAGTCTACCCTTTGGGCTTGTCACCAAGCGAAGACTCAAATAGAATAATATTCCAAAACCATTTGTTCTTAATGAGAGCAATTTGTTATGAGCTGAAGGGAAAGTGTCTTTTGTCCTTTTGCCAAAACATCCTTGCTCTGCATTTGTTGAGGTTGTTCAGATTAATGGGGATGCTATAAGATGTTAAGACAAAAAGCCTTAGTGAAAGATGCAAAAAAATTGTTTCTAAAACAATGCCAAATACCAGTGAACTTGTGTATCATGTTTTCAGAATGTACCATGAAAACTGATTAAAATTAAGTTTACTTTTCTGAATTGTGATTTCCTCTATTATTTTCATGTGACCCCCATCATTCATTCATGTGATAAATATTTTTTGAAGTTTTTTTTTTTCCTAGAGTTATGGTAACAATTGTACAGATGTATGTAACAATCATAAGGCCACACATTTTATAATTTATTATGGTCAGTCCATTTTAACAAGATCATGGAGCAGAATGTATCATTCTCTCTTATATCTAATAAGACTTTCATGTTAAGACCATTTAAAAACTAAAAATAAAAGCTATAAACATCCTTGGAGAGAAGCAGTTCAACAAGGAAGAGTAAATATGAAGTTGAGGAGGAAAACCACTGCAGGCTGTAGTGTCATAGTGAAGATTTGCAATCATTTTAATTATCAGAAAGACTGAGAAGTACATACATTTGAAAATAACTGTCACCTAAATGTCCTTTTCAGTTAGAATTCTGTATTTTTCAGTGACTTCAGCCTGACAGCTCAATCCAGAAAGATTTTTTATCTTTCTCTCACTTCCTTCTTATGGACTGTACATGTTAGATATTTATTTCAAACACTTTGTCTTCATTTTTCTGCAAATTCTGTAACTTTGGCTATACCTCCAGTCCCAAGCATTCTATGAGAGTGGAGAGAATAGCACATTTATCTAATTTGGAACTCAGGAAAAAAAAAAACCTGAAACACTTGAATTTTTATCCAATCTGGTTCTGAATCACAGTGATTCTGTAAGAAACAACAAATATTTCTCCACTGAACGGCTTGCCAGGCCAGGAAAGCTCCCTGGTGAAACATGCTCATCCTATCTCACTGACTTTACCATCCCTTTGGGGAATACAAATTTTTCTCTTTAAGGGTTATTAAGGCATCAATGGATCAGTTATTTATGGGAAGTTCTGACTAGTTCTTTTCTTATGGTATTTATGCTATATTATTCAGAAAATTTGTGCTATATTATTCAGAAAACAAAATGTGAAGATTTTGTTTCTCCAGGTATTTTTACACCCATTTTATATGGAGCTCTGGTGGCACAGTGCCTAAGGCATTTGACTGCTAGCCAGAAGGTTGGTGGTTCAAACCCACAAGTTGCTGTGTGGAAAGAAGATTGGGCAATCTACTTTCACAAAAATTTATAGCCTTGCAAACCCAATGGGGGTTGCTGTGAGCTAGAATTAACTTGATGACAGTGAGTTTTTTTTTTTTTTTTAATAGCCATATATACAAGCTAATTGCTGGGAACTGAGTCAATATGTAGGAAAAGTCAACATATGATATTAAAATAGAACATATAGTCCACATATTAAGTACCTACCATGTAATTTTTTAAAGATTGATATCTGTTCTTTTTACCTAGTGCCACTCTGACAGGAGTATATTATAAATGGGATGGCTTTAACAAACAGTTTATTCTCTCACAGTTTGGAGGCTTTAAGTCTAAGTTCAAAGTGGCAGACTCTAGGGGATGATAAAAGCCCCTCAATCTTGGGCTTCAGCTCTGCCTCCTGCTTCTGGCTCATTGAAGGCTTTTCTTCACTCAGACAGCTGCTTGCTCCTGAGGCTGACAAACCCAGGGTTGACAAGTGAAAAGGCATAGTCTCAATGTTACCAAACAACATGGCAGGCCACTAATTCAAGTTCATTGAAAGTCCCAAGGTCAGCATAGCATGGCAGGCTGCTGAACAACAACACAGCTACATGCAGGCTTCAAGAGTGCCATAAGCTAGAGACCATTCCCAAAGCTGGTGCTTATATATGGGAAGCAGACTGCATCCCTAAAGCAGCTACTCAGCTGCTTGTGGTAGATCCCACCATGGAGTTGATTGCCAGCCTCATTGTAGGGAATAACCACCACCAGATGCCCAGCAACTCAACCAGGCCCAGCCAAGTTGACACACAACCTTAACTTCCACAATATACTAGGCATTGTTGTTGTTGTTGTTAAGTGCCGTCGAGTTGTTTCCGACTCATAGCGACCCCATGCACAGCAGAACAGAATACTGCCCGATCCCGTGCCAGCCCCACAATCCCTGCTATACTTGAGCCCATTACTGCAGCCACTGTGTCAATCAATCTCGTTGAAGGCCTCCCCCTCCTTCGTTGACCCTCCACCCTACCAAGCATGACATCCTTCTCCAGGGAATGGTCCCTTCTTACAACAGGCATTACTAGGCATTAGTGTGCTGAAATTGACTGGAATTGACCATTTTGAATTGGAACATCATATGGTTTACTAATGAACATCAACCATTCTTTTTGGTACAGTGACTCTGTTCATTCTTTCCATATTCTTTTGATGTTTCCTGCATCATTCAATATTTTTCCCATAGATCTTTTTATATTGAAACTTGAGGCTTAATTTTTTTCTTCAGTTCTTTCAGGTTAAAGAATGCTGAGTGTATTCTTCCCTTTTGGTTTTTGCACATTTTTTTGTAACAGTTGACTTTGTCTTCTTGAGCTGCTCTTTGAAATCTTCTGTTCAGCTCTTTAATCTTGTCATTTCTTCCATTTGCTTTAGCTACTATCTGTTAAGGGCCAACTTTCAGACTCCTTTCGGACATCCATTGTGGTCTTTTGCTCCTTTCCTGTCTTTTTTTTAATGACCTTTGCTTTCTTCATGAGTGATGTTCTTGATATCATGCCATAACTTCGCTGGTTTTCGGTCACTGGTGTTCAATGCATCAAATCTATACTTTAGATGGCCTCTAAATTCAGGAGGGATATAATCAAGGTCATTTTTGGCTCTCCTGGACTTGTTTTAACTGTCTTCAGCTTCAACTTGAACTTGCATATGAGCAGTTGATGGTCTGTCCCACAATCATCTCCTGGCCTTGTTTTGGCTGAAGATACTGATCTCCATCACTTCTTTCCACAGATGTAGTCAATCTGATTCTTGTGTATTACATCTGGAAAAATCCATGTGTATAGCCACTGTTTATGTTGTTGAAAAAAGTTACTTCCAATGAGTAAGTCATTGGTCTTGTTGAATTCTATCATGCAATCTCCAGAATTATTTCTATCACCAAGGCCATATTTTCCAACTACTGGTAATTCTTCTTTATTTCTAATGTTTTCATTCCAATTGCCAGTGATAATCAATGCATTTTGATTGCATGTTTGGTCAATTTCAGACTGCAGAAGAATTGGCTGATGTTCCTCCATTTCAGGAGGTGGCATATGACCAAGAACCAATGGTGTTGAAGGAAGAAATCAAAGCTGCATTGAAGGAACTGGCAAAAAACAAGCCTCCAGGAATTGGTGGAATACCCACTGAGATGTTTCAACAAACAGATGTCACACAGGAGGTACTCACTCATCTATGCCAAGAGATTTGGAAGTCAGCTACCTGGCCAACTGGCTGGAAGAGATCTATCTTTGTACCCATTCCAAAGAAAGTTTTTCTCTCAGAATGTGGGAATTATTGAACAATATCATTAAAGTCAAACACAAGTAAAATCTTTCTGCAGATAATTTAAAAATGAGTGCAGTAGTATATGACAGAGAACTTCCAGTAAAGCCAAGTTGGATTCAGAAGAAGATATAGAATGAGGGATTGCTGATGTCAGATGGATATTTGCTGAAAACAAAAAAAAATAGCAGAAAGATATGTACTTGTCTTTTTTTTTTTTTTTTGATTATGCAAAAGCACTTGACTATGTGGATCATAAAAAATTATTGATAATGTTGAGAAGATTGGAAATTCCAGAACACTTAATTATGCTCATGAGGAGCCTGTATGTAGACCAGGAGGCTGTTGGTAGAACATAATAAGGATATCTGGATGGTTTAAAATCAGGAAGGGAGTGCATCAAGGTTGTATTCTTTTACCATATTTATTCAATCTGTATACTGAGCAAATAATCTGAGAAGCTGGCTTATATGAAGAAGAATGTGGCGTCAGGATTGGAGGAAGACCATTAAAAACCTGTGATATGCAGACGACACAACTTTACTTGCTGAAAGTGAGGATGACTTCGAGCATTTACAGATGAAGATTAACTACTACAGTCTGCAGTGTGGATTACACCTCAATGTAAAGAAAATGAAAATCTTCACAACTGGACCCATAAACAGCATCATGATAAACGGAAAAAAGATTGAAGTTGTCAAAGATTTCATATTACTTGTTTCCACAATCAACACCAGTGGAAGCAGCAGTCAAGATATCAGACGACGTATTGCACTTAGAAAATCTGCTGCAAAAGACCTGTTTAAGGTGCTGAAAAGCAAAGATGCCACTTTGAAGACTAGGCTGTGCCTAAACCAAGCCATGGTATTTTCAATTACCTCATATGGATATGAAAGCTTGACAGTGAGTAAGGAAGACCCAAGAAGAATTGATGCTCTTGAGTGGTGGTGTTGGTGAAAAATACTGAAAATACCATGGACTGCCAAAAGAACAAATCTGTCCTGCAAGAAGTGCAATCAGAATGCTTGTTTGGAAGTGACAATGGCCAGACTTCATCTCACCTACTTTGGTGATGTTGTCAGAAGGGACCATTCCCTGGAGAAGGATATCATCCTTGGTAAAGCGGAGGGTCAATGAAAAAAAGGAAGTCCCTCAAGGAGATGGATTGACACAATGGCTTCAACTATGCTCAGGTATAGCAAGGATTGTGAGACTGGTACAAGACCTGGAAGTATTTCATTCTTTTGTACTAATGCTATGAGTCACTATGAGTTGGAGACAACTTGATGGCACCTAATGACTACAACCTGGTTTACTATGCTGGGAATGACAAATTCCAGAGGAATGAAGTCACATTGTTTATCATAAAGAACATTTCAAGATCCAACCTGAAGTACAATGCTGTCAGTGATAGGCTAGTATCCATATGCCTATGAGGAAAGCCAATTAATACTGCTGTTTTTCAAATTTCTCACCAACAACTAAACCCAAAGATGAAAAATTAAAGATTTTTACCAACCTCTGTAGTCTAAAATTGACAAAACTTACAATAAAGATGTTTTGGTAACTACTTGTGATTGGAATGCAAAAGTTGGAAACAAGAAGCATCAGTAGTAGGAAAATATGGCCATGATGACAGAAATGATGCCTGGAATCACATGATAGAATTTTGTAAAACCAATGCTTTATTCATTGTAAATATCTTTTTCAACATAAATGGCAACTATATATGTAAATGTCCAGAGTACACAAGAGTCTAATTGACAACATCTGTGGAAAAAGTCAGTGGAGAAGCTCACTATCATGAGTCAGAACAAGTCCAGGGGCCAACTTGGGAACAAACTATCAATTTCTCATATGCAAGTTTTAATTGAAGCTAACAAAAATCAAAACATTCCACAAGGGCCAAAACACAACCTTGATTATATTCCACCTGAGTTTAGAGACCTTCTAAAGAATAGATTTGGTGCATTGGTTGGAAACCAGTAATTAAAGACCAGATGAATTATAAGCAAAAGATCATTTAAAAGAGAAAGAAGAAAGACCAAAATGGATGTCCTAAGAGACTGAAATTTGCTCTTGAATGGAAAGTTGATAAAGTGAATGGAAGAAATTGTGAAGTAAAAGAGTTGAACAGAAGATTTCAAAGGGCAGCTCAAGAAGACAAAGTAAGTTACTATTACATGAAAAGTGCAAAGACCAGTATTACAAAATCAAAATGGAAGAACATGCTTGGCATTTCTCAAGAGGAAAGAACTGAGGAAAAAAATTTAAACCTTGAGCTGCAATTCTGAAGTATCCTATGGGCAAAGTTTTGCACAATACAGGAGGCATCAACAGAAGATGGAAGGAATACAAAGTCACTGTACCAAAAAGAATTAGTCAGTGTTTCATTATTTCAGGGAGTAGTGTATGATATGTCAGAAGTGACCATTCCCTGGAGAAGGGTATCATGCTTGGTAAAATGGAGGGTCAACAAAAAGGGGGAAGGCCCTCAGTGAGATGGATTGACACTGTGGCTGCAACAATAGGCTCAGGCATAGCAAGGATTGTGAGGCTGGTACAGGACCAGGCAGTGAGTGTTTGGTTCTGTTGTACCTACAGTCGTCATGAGTTGGAGCTGACTAGATGGCACGTACAACAGCAACAACAACAAGAACACATGATCAAGTATCAGTGGTATTGAAGGGAGAAGTCCAAGCTGCACTGAAGGAATTGGTGAAAGGCAAGGCTATAGGAAGAAACAGCATACTCATTGAAATGTTTTAACAAACTGATGCAGCACTGGAGGCACTCACTCGTTTATATCAAGAAAGTTGGAAGACAGCTACCTGGCCTACTGACTGGATGTGATCCATATTTGTGCCACATCTAGAGAAAGGTGTTTCAAGAGAATGTGTAAATTATCAAGCAATATCATTAATATTACACACAAGTAAAATTTTGCTGAAGAAAATTTAAAAAATGGTTGCAGAAGTATACTGACACAGAACAGCCAGAAATTAAGCTGAATTCAGAAGAGATCATAGAATGAGAGATATCACTGCTGATATCACATGGATCTTGGCTGAAAGCGAAGAATTCCAGAACACTTAGCTGTACTCATGAAAAACCTGTATATAGATGAAGAGGCAGCAGTTTGAACAGAACAATGGGATATTGCAAGGCTTGAAATTGGGAAATGTGTGCATCAGATGTGTCCTTTTACCATACTTATTCAATCTATATGCTGAGTAAATAATCTGAAAGGCTAGAGTATATAAAGAAGAATGCAGCTTCAGGATTGGAGGGAGACTGATTTAATAACCTGTGATAAGCCGATGATACCGCCTTGCTTGTTGGAAGTAAAGAAGACTTAAAGCACTTTCTGATGAAGATCAAAGACTACAGCCTTCAGTATAGATTTTATATCAAATAAAGAAAACAAAAATCCTCATAAATGGACCAATAAGAGAAAAAATTGAACTTTCAAAAATTTCATTTTATTTGGATCCACAGTCAACACTCATGGAAGTAGTGGTCAAGAAATCAGATGCCATATTGAAGTGGGCAAATCTGTTGTAAAATATCTTTTTAAACTGTTAAAGAGCAATGATGTCACTTTGAAGACTGAGATACTCCTTATCCAAGCCATGGAATCATCTCAAAAGCATGTGAGAGCTGAACAATAAATAAGGAAGACCTAAGAGGAGTTGAAGAATTCTGAAAATATCAAGGACTGTCAGAAGAACTAACAAAGCAGTCCTGGAAGATGTCCAGCCCAAATGCTCCTTAGGAGCGAGAATGACCAGACTCTGTCTCACCTAGTTTGGTCATGTGGTCAGAAGGGACCATTCCTTATCATGCTTGCTAAAGTGGAGGGGCAAAGAAAAAGGGGAAGACCCTCAATGAAAAGGATTGACAAAGTAACTGAGACAATGGGCTCAAGCATGACTACTATTATGAGGATGGTACAGGACTGGGCAGTGATTAATTTTGTTAAATATAGGGTCCCTATGAGTTGAAATCGACTCAAAGGCAACTAACAATAACTACGGTGTTCTCTTTTCACTTTAATTTCAGAAATTATAAATTTGACATTTACTGTAAGTGGATGGAATACTGGTTAAAAGTCTTGTTTTGGCTTGGAACAGAGATGAATGGCTTCTATGTTGCTGTCATGGGATTTCAGGCTTGCTGCCACAATATGTATTTCAATTTTGTTTTGGAAGAAGCAGCACTAAAGGTAAGGAGGGAATTCATCATTTTCAGTCATGTGTCTCTTTAATTAAGGCCTCTTTGTTGAGGCTATTCACTTGGGTATCAATTAGGATCAACTGTGATGCTGCACTGGCTTCCTGGACACATGTCCTCTAAGAAAAAGCATTGAGATGACCATCTCAAAATTGTCACAAACAGAAATGACATGTGGTCACCCCTTAACTGTTATCAATCAAAAATCAACCAGTATTGTAGTAGATGAGGTTTGGGATGACATAAATGATTAAATCACAGGAAAACTATTTGTTTATCATTTTCATCATTTACAACACAGATGGTAATATTTTGCTACAAGTATTTGGGTAGGAATGACTGAAAACTGAAATGTCATTTTACTTTAGCAAAGTCTTTGTAACAACAATAATAATGACATATGCTAGCTAACAAGAAAATTTTGCAGATAATTGGAAGATGTACTCCTTGGCTGTAATGTTTATACTAAGAGGTACAATAATGCTGGTAAAGTTCCATCAACAGTCATAAAATACAAATTAATTAATGGATTCATGGTACATCTAATTATTAACACACATTTGTATTAGAATTAAGTTTTAAGATAGGCTAGAAGTATGCATAATAAATAATAAGCCAGTATTTTTTGTTTAAATTTGAGATGATATATTATTGAGGAGCTCTGGTAGCATAGTGCCTAAGGCACTTGACTGCAAACCAGAAGGCTGGTGGTTCAAACCTACCAGCCACTCCTTCAGGAGAAAGGTTGGACAATCTACTTCCATAGTGATACTGCCTTGGAAACTCAAGGAGAGGTCGCTATGAGTCAAATCTGACTTGACCGCACATAACAACAACAACAACATTTTATTGAGGAGTCTTGTTCTTACAGTAGGAACACATATTCCTAATACCTTAAGCAAAGGATGTAAGCAAGTATAAAAGTCTAACTAAATAAACTGATAAAAGGAGCTTGATGGACTTATAAACAAAGGCATTTTGGTCCTATATGCTTCATACTGATAGACACTGAAAATTATAAAATTCCAACAATATCCTATTTATTGGTATAGACAGAATTATTCTCTTAATACCACATATGTTGTTGTTGTTGTTATGTACCGTCGAGTCACACCTGACTCATAGTGACCCCTTCTTGGGTTTCCGAGGCAGTATCACTACGGAAGTAGATTGCCCCATCTTCCTTCTGAGAAGTGGCTGGTGGGTTTGAACCGCCAGCCTTCTGGTTAGCAGTCAAGTGCCTGAGTCACTATGCTCCCAGAGCTCCCTTAATACCACATATAGTTTACCTGAATTAATAATTAATCTTCCTGTCATTTAGTTGTATTTTTAAAGACAAAACAAAAAACTTACAGAGATAAGCAATCTATTAAAATAAATTTAAATTTATGATTTCTTCTTCCTTACTGTTGTCTTCTCCTACCTCCTCCATTCTGCCCTACATTTGTTCTTTATCACTCTACCTCATCACACAGAGGATTTTTACTGATTATAACATTAATTTACTGTAGATCAAGTGTCAGAACTAAACCTGAAACTTTGAGAATATCAATAATATCAGATATTTTGTTTACATTGATCATGTTTAAAACGCCCTTTAAAAAATTACTGCTCATTCTTCATGAGTGCCTGAGCATAATCTGAGGGGTTGAGCTTTAAATGGGATGTGGCTGGACGTGGGCTGAGCAAAAGTAAATTGTAGTTGGGAGATCCACTAATAGCTCTGTTGCTTGTGATTGACACTGCAGTTCCTACATAGTTCTAAGTAATGGGCAGTGAGTGCCTGGCTGGCCATGGATACTCTTCCCAGTGGCCACACTTCATGGTAATTGGTCTTGTGAGGGTTGCCCAAATAAGATCATATTCACCTGCGTATATTTGTTTTTGTTTCCCTATATAGTTGTGTGCATGGGGGAGACTTTTTCTTAGTATATTGTCTGAAAGAACTCAGCAGAGACCAGGGTTTCATATAATGACTATCCTATTTGGTGGCTATTCCTTTGGGCATAGGTGGAAAATCAGGAGTTGGAAAAAGGATACCAGTATGAAGGGCTTCACACATGGAGTCACCATGAGTTGATATCAATGGCAACTACCACCACCACCAATAACAAAGCAAGGTCTTTATAAATTTTTAGATAGATGAAAATTTTATTTTTCCTTAGGGGCTGATGTAGAAAAGTACGTTAGTCAGATATCCAACAATCTGAGAGAAAAAACAAACATATGCATATGATTAGTTCCTGCTCCTAAAGAAATGCCTATACCATTTGGATTTGATTACAGTTTCAATTTACTTTCCATATATTTCTGTATGTTGAATTTACCTTAAGCGTAGGCATATTTTATCTTTATTTGTAATGGATTTCTAACTGATGAGTCAAATGTTTCATGGAACATTTCACTGTATTTGCAAAAGGACATGATAGCATATCATGCATAATCTATTTGAGCTCTTTCTTAATAATCAGATTTCTTCCCTTCTTTTAAATCATCCTTATTCCCAATTGGAATTTCACTAGAAAGAGTCTAATCATTTGTAATTCCCTTAGGAGTTGAAAAGCTGAAGCAATATGGAAAGGTTTTAGATACAACTCTATTATTTCTAATAATAAGCATAATTTCAGCATCTTGTTCTACAAGGCTCTTATTGAAGAGCTATTGAGTCATTGAATTTTGAATTGCAAAGATTTTGTAACAGTTGGAATATTAACAGACAAATGATACCCTGAATGTGTAAAATACTTCTCAGTAGAAGAGTTAATTTCAACATAACATTAATTATAAAACAACTTGCACTATGAAGCTATTATATGGTTATAGTAATTTGTTTTAATAAAAAGATTTATAAATAGATTGTGTATTCTATCATAGGCATTTATTGAAAGCAGTCATTTGAAAAAATAGAAACTTGATCATTTGAAAAAAATAGAAACTCCATGGTAAATAAAGAACAGTATAGATAAGGAAAAAAATTAATTTTTCTAAATAGATCCATCCTATTATCCTTTAAATATATTTTATATATGCACACATGCCTAAGGCACTTGACTGCTAACCAGAAGACTGGCAGTTCAAACCCACCAGCCACTCCTGGGAAGGAAGGTTGGGCAATCTACTTCCATAGTGATACCATCTCGGAAACCCAAGGAGAGGTCACAATGAGTCGGATACGACTGGACGGCAGTGCATTGCATTTGCGTTGCATATATATGTGAATAAAAAATAAATTTTATCTTATACAAATGTGAATATATTGTCATTAAAAAGTAAGAAATGTAAATGATCTTTGGTCTAGCTTTTCTGATTTGATAATTATGTTGTTCAGACTTACCAGGTTATTAAACTACTTTAACTATGTTAACATTAAAAGTAGACAATATTAAAATCTAGAAAACCATAAAATATGAGCATTTGCTAGCATGAAAATGAGAGTCATTTACCAAAAGAATATTTTAAAATATACCATATATGAACAATGTTTCATCTAAGTTTGAAATTTTGTAACTTTCCAGTTTTTGCCATCAAAGTTCTGAAAGAAACTACCCACAACAGATTTTCTCTCTAATTTTGAAATTGTCCCATTGTTCATTCTAAAAGTTTGTACCAAATACTCATTTCTTAATTTATCCAAATTAAGAAAATAATAGAGAAAATAAATGTTAACATTTTAATGAGCCTGATATACCTCTGAGCTTAGAATATTTATGACTTCAAAAGTATGCTTTGGGGTAAGTAAGAGAACAGAGAGATAATGGAATACAGGAGAAGGTTGGTGGCAGTGGGAATTGAATATAAGAGACAGTAAAAAATGTTCTAAGGATATATTCTACAAAACGAGACCAATTGGAGAAAAAGGATGAAGAATAAGCAGAATGGATGGTAGCTTCTCAGTTCCCCAACACATAATATCAACCAAAAAAAACCCTAACTTGTTGCTGTCAAGTCAATTCCAAGTCATGGTGACCTAGGTGTGCTTCATAGGGTTTTCAAAGCTATGACCTTTTGAAAGTATGTCTCCAAGTCTTTCTATGAAAGTGCTCATGGGTGGCCTTGAATCACCAACCTTTCAATTGGTTGTCTCCAGCTTAACTGTGGCACTTAGTGCCCCGTAGTGATTATAACAGCAAATACTTAAATAGAAGTCATTATACCAGCCACTCTTTGGAAGGAAGGTTGGGCAATCTACTTCCGTAGTGATACCACCTCAGAAACCCAAGGAGGGGTCATTACGAGTCAGGTCCGACTCTAAGATGGCACAAAACAACAACAACAACAACATGTGTGTATGTATATAAGTTCATTTAAACTTCAAAACAACCCTGGCAAATGGATTTTGTTACGGAGTCACATTTTACAGATAAAGAAGCAGAGGCAAGAGGTGTAAAGTAATTTGTTGCAAACCACTCAGCTGGTAAGTGACAGCTGGGGTATAAGCTCAGGGAGTATGGCTCCAGGGTCCATGATTTTAACATTAGACTACATTTTGCTGTAGTGTTTTTCTACACAAATTTTTCCTGAATAATTTTGCTGTTTTTAATTTTATTCTTCCTGGGTTTCTAAGATGGGTGACCAGGAGGGAATTGGCTGGATCTGGATGCATTCCTATATATCCACATCCAGGAAAGGTTAGTACATTCTGGACTGGGAGTCCCAGCTAAGCCCAAAGTGTCAAATTGCTACAGAGGGTACACGTATGTCCCACAGATGTGCAAATCACTGTCACTTTCCTGGAAATTTTCCTTACAGTGAATAGTTCTGCAGGAAGTTCTGATAAGTTTGCTGAAGGATCCAATAGCAAACACCCCTTCTGACTTCTGGTTCCTCATATGAAAAATAAAAGTTTTGAAATCTATGAAACTCAATGACCCTTTGTTATCTGATGTGATTGTGGAGTTAAGAGTTTAGGCTTTGAAATCAAGAAGAATGAATGAATTCTTAGTTTTAAAAATTGGTTAAAGACTTACATGCAGAACACTCAACCAAGAGCAATGTACTCACCCACTCTACAGACATACATCCTTTGGAGCAATTGGCCATCGGGCACCAGGGCAACATTCACGCAGAGGAAAAGCTAGACACACAGGAGTGCGTAACTGAGAAGGGCACAGGGAGGGATGGGTCACTGGGAAGGGAGGGGAGAGAGTGGGTTAGGATTGGGGATGGTAATTGGGGAGTGAAACCAAATGTACACAAAATGTTGAATGTAAAACAAATTCTGCTCTGTAAATGTGCACATAAAGCACAATTAAAAAAAAGAATGCATTCTTTGGAGCTGGATCAGCTGGATTCAAACTAGCTCCACTATAGTTATCACCTTGAGAAAATTAAAAACACTTTCTGTAACTCATTTTCCTCATCTGTAAAGTGGGGACACAAGTACTACTATCTCATAAGCTTGTTACAAGAATGAAATGAGGTAATATATGCATAAAACTTCAAATAGTTCCTGGCTTTTGATGGACTCCTATTGACCTTATGTACAACGGAACAAAACCCTGCCCAGTCTTGTGTCATCCTCACAATTGCTGGCATATTCAAGTCAATCATTGTGGCTACTATGCTATCCATTTCACCTAATGCCTCCCATACCCTCATTGGTCATCTGCCTTACCAAATATAACGTCTTTATCTAGAAATTGGTCACTCCTAATGAAGCATTTAAAGCAAACAAATTGGATAATGTTCCATTGTTATCAATAAAGTTTTCCATTAGCTAACTTTAGAAGTAGATTGCCAGGCCTTTTTTTCCTAGTGTGTCTTAGTCTGCAACATCTGCTGAAACCTGTCCACCATGGGTGACCTTGCTGGTATTCAAAATACCAATGGTCTAATTTTCAGAACCATAGCAATGCACAAGTCCCTATATAGTGACAGTACTTTGTGAGTTTCAGCAAAGTACTTACCCAACTAAGCTCCAGGTTTCTCATCTGTGACATGATGATGATTATCCTCCCTGTCTCACAGGATTGTTGTGAGTTTTATAAGAGATAATAAATGGAAAATATTGCCTAAGGCATTTAACTGCTAACCAAAAAGCTGGTGGTTCAAACCCACCAGCCACTCCTCAGAAGGAAGGTTGGGCAATCTATTTCTGTAGTGATACTGCCTCAGAAACCAAGGGAGTGGTATGAGTCGGATCTGATTCCATGGCAGTGTTTTTTTGTTTTAAATATATTATTGTTTACAATGTCTGGCATAAAGCCAGTGCTTATTGACTGTGTTATCATTATCAGTCATCATCTTCCTTTGTTTTGCTCTCCTTGACATAATTGCCCTGGTGTCTATTCACACCTGGAAGCATTGATGTGGTTATATGTGATGAAGGATGGATACAAGAGGGATACAGAGAAAAGGGAAGAGCTGGGTCAGGCAGTTGGAATAGGATTTGGAAAGTGCTGGAGCCATAATGAAAACTCCACCTTCTGGAGCAGATCTAGGAAAGGGGATTACTCCGCTGCCCTAGGGATATATTTACTAGGTAGAATTAGCAATACTGCTAAAGGGTCAGAACTTGCAGCAAGCAGTATTAGTGTTGGATCAATCATGCAGCCAGCCTAGCTGACATTGATGACCTCCAGTTGACTTTGGCTTTTGTTTCTCTAGGAATGTTTGAAAATCTTAACACTGGCCAGGGGCATGGCTGATGGCTGTCTTTAGATATAT
>NW_006921886.1:4158868-4160862 GCF_000298275.1 Orycteropus afer afer
TGTGACTCATAGTGACCCTATGTACAACACTGCCTTGACTTGCACCATCCTCACAATCCTTGGTATGTTTGAGTCCATCATTACAGTCACCATATCAATCCACCTTGTTGAGGGGCTTCTTCTTCACTGACCGTCTACATTGCCAAGCAGTATATCCTTCTCCAGAGACTGGTACCTCTGACAACATGACCAAAGTACGTGAGATGAAGTCTGGCCATTCTTGCTATTAGGGACCATTTGGGCTGCACTTCTTCTAGGACAGATTTGTTGCTTCTTCTGGAAGTCCATGCTACATTCAGTTTCCTTTACCAACACCACAATTCAAATACATCAACCCTTCTTTGGTCTTCTTAGTCATTGTCCAGCTTACACATACATATGAGGCTATTGAAAATGCTGTGGTTTTGATTAGGTTCACCTTAGTCTTCAAAGTGACATCTTTGTTCCTTAACAGTTTAAAGAGGTCTTTTGAAGCAGATTTGCAATATGACGTCTGATTTCTTGACTGCTGTTTCCATGAGTGTTGATTGTGGATCCAAGTAAAATTAAATCCCTGACTTCAATCTTTTCTCTATTTATCATGATGTTGCTTATTGGTCCAGTTGTGAGGATTTTTGTTTTCTTTACCAACATAATCCATACTACAGAGTATAGTCTTTGATCTTCATCAGTAAGTGTTTCAAGTCCTCTTCACTTTCAGCAACCAATGTGGTGTCATCTGCATATCACAGGTTAATGGGTTAATGGGTTAATGGGTCTTCCTCCAATCCGGATGCCAGTCCAGTTTCTTGTTCAACATACAGATTAAATAAGTATGGTGAAAGGATATAACCTCGATGCACAGCCTTCCTGATTTTTACTATGAAGTATTCCCTTGATCTGTTTGAATGATAGCCTCTGGATCTATGTACAGGTTCCTCATGAGCACAATTAACTGTTCTGGAATCCCTATTTTCTGCAATGTTATCCATCATTTATTATGATCCACACAGTGAAATGCCTTTGCATAGTTAATAAAACACAGGTAAACACCTTTCTGGTATTCTTTACTTTCATCCAAGGTCCATTTGACATCAACAATATTTCTTGTTCCTTTTCTGAATCTAGCTTGAATTTCTGTAAGTTCCCAATCAATATACTGCTTTAATTATTTTTAAATTATCTTCAGCAAAATTTTACTTGTGTGAGATATTTCTGATATGGTTCAATAATTTCCACATAATGTTAGATTTCCTTTCTTTAGAATGGGCACAAATATGGATCTCTCACTGTCCATAGGCCAGGTAACATGCCTCCAGAGTTGCATGTGTTTGTTGAAACATCTCAATGGGTATTCCATCAATTCCTGGAGCCTTGGCCGTTGCCAATACCCACAGTGAAGCTTGGACTTCTTAATTCAATATCATCGATTCTTGATCATATGCTATGTAGTAAAATAGTTGGAAATTGACCAATTCTTCTTGGTAAGTAACAGTGTGTATTTTTTCCATCTTCTTTTGATGCCTCTTTTATCCTTCAATATTTTACCCATAGAATCCCTCAGTATTGTACTTCAAAGCTTGATTTTTTCCTTCTGTTCTTTCAGCTTGAGAAATATCAAGCATGTTCTTTCCTTTCGGTTTTCCAACACCAGGCCTTTGCACATTT
The DNA here is from genome assembly GCF_000298275.1 of Orycteropus afer afer. NCBI lineage: Eukaryota > Metazoa > Chordata > Mammalia > Tubulidentata > Orycteropodidae > Orycteropus > Orycteropus afer. Next base: position 4,160,516 of record NW_006921886.1, read on the forward strand.
CATTATAATATTTCACTTTGTCTTCTTGAGCCGGCTTTTGAAATCTGTTCAGCTCTTTTATTTACTCATTTCTTTAATTCACTTTAGGTATACTCCATTCAAGAGAAATTTCCAGAGTATCTTCTGACATCCATTTTGTTTTTTACTTCCTTTCCTGTCTTTTTGATGACTTTTTGTTTTCTTCATGTACTATATTCCTGATGTCATCACAGAACCTATCTGTTCTTCAGTCATGTGTCAATGTGTCATATCTATTCTTCAGATAGTCTTTAAATTCAGGTAGGATATAATCAAGGCTATATGTTGACTCATTGACTTGTTTTAATTTTCTTTAGCTTTAACTTGAA
>NW_006921886.1:4161737-4204998 GCF_000298275.1 Orycteropus afer afer
TAGCACTAGATCAGACAATGTTTCATGGCTCTTCATAAAGTTTTCCAGTAATATATCAGATAGTGTTTCACTGCTATTCATAAAGTTTTCAGTGGATAATTCTTTCAGAAGTGTATGGCCCTGTCCTTCTTCCTAGTCTGTCTTAGTCTGGAAGCTCCACTGAAACCTGCCCACCATGGGTAACTCTGTTGGTATTTGAAATACTGGTGGCATAGCTTCCAGCCTCACAGTGACATTCAAGCCACCGTAGCATGACAAATTAACAGATGAGTGGAGGAAGTAAACAGACAAAACCTGTTAATTCATTTAATCCTCACAATAAAACATCTATCCAAGGGTATGATCCTCATTATTCAAGGTTCCAGGGCTCTGTTTGTATGAGGAATCTCTGGAATGCTGTAGAGTTGAGTGTCCCCAGCAGTGACAGGAGACCAAAGCAGTTTGGAAACTGGATAGCAATGAACATTCTTTCATGGAATGCACAGGCTTTAGGCAATGTGGGGTAAAGAATTCAATTTTATCCAAAGTAATTTGGTCTTTGACCTTGTTTCCTGTAAGATAACTGTAAACCTTTGGAATTTCCTGAATTATTAAGCTTCCTTTGTTATCTAAACCATACCTGAGGTTTGGGGGCTGGCCAAGCCAGAAAGACTATCTCAGCTGACGCAGAGCAGGGGCTAGAGGCATGATTCAGTCAATCATGCCTTTGCGGTGATGCTCCAATCATGCCTATTTAATGAGACCCCAATATGGGCTCTGGACACAGAAGTTCCATGAGACATTGTTGTATTTATGAGGCTAGTGTGCCCTATGTGTGATACAGAAGCTTCATGTTGGGAACCTTGCTAGACCTTGCCCTATGTTTCTCGCTCTGTCTTTTTTTTTTCCCAAAAAAATAAAGTCACAGTCATAAGTATAGCTGTTTCTGTGAGTTATTCCAGTGAATTATCAAACCCAAAGGAGTAGCGAGAGTCAGCAGGTCAGAAGTGAGGCTCAAGGAGGACTCCTGAGCTTGTGGATGGCATCTGCCTATTTGGCAGTCTGATTTATGTTGAATATCCACTCACATCGTCACTGGTGCTTGGGCCAGGAATGCTAAGGAGGAAACCAGATCCTCTAGTTTGGTGTTCCCATTTTGCTTGATTATAGCCTTTCAAAGCAGTTCTTCAGAAGGCCAGAGAGTTGTAGTTGTAGTTGTATTGTATAGAGGTTTACATCTTCATTGAGTTAGAGTCTCAACCTGGTGTGACTTTAAAATGAATTCTTACAGTTTAAAGCTTCACCCTCCATCCAGAGTGCTTGTCCAACCCAAGAACTCTGAGTGAGGAATTGCTCTGTGTCCACCACCTCTGACCTAGATACACCACCATCTTTGCCTTTTCTGTGCTCATGTATCTATTAGGGGGGTCTTTCTGTTCTCCTCTGGCACCTGCCTTTCTAAGGGAAGTGACTCCCAGAGAGTTCCAATGAATTTTTTCCTAATCTATGTTGTGTCCTATTGGGGTAAAACTCAGTCTGATTATTATTAGCTATCTTGGCCTTTACTGAGAATTTATTTATACCATATTTGAAAACTTCAATTGTTGTCATTATACAGAAAAATGTAATGAGTTATTCATACTTGTCAGGTTAAATTACTATTCTTGGAAACTTTTTGACTAGAATTAATGATATATGTTCCTGTTTATTTTTAATGTTCTCACAAAAATTACGTTGATAAAAATCATCTTCCGCTGCTCCCGGGGAGGGCTTACCGCGCCCTGCCCCCGGGGTGCTCGTTCGAGGCACACAAACACCCGTCTTCCGCAATAAAAATAGTAATGTCCAAGTTTATCCTCTATTTTTCTAGTAACAATCCTATACTTGTGTACTTTTTATTTTCCTGGAGTCATTTGAGTTCCTCAGAGAGTTCTGATGCTCAGAAGTAGCAATTATAAGAAGAAAAGTTCTGTTCCATTTCATTGTGTTTCATCTCATTTTGTTTCTGGATGCTGGTAATAACAAACTATTATCCATCATAGCAGAGCTTAAGCAGGTTGGCCTTATGTACCTTGGGCTCGCTGGCGTGGTTCTTACAAGTTTGAGAAAACTAGTGTTTTCAAACTGACCAAGAAGTAGGCTTCAGTTGCCTTTTGCAAATCTTGAGTGAGAGCACTCTAGAAGCACATACTTGTTTTGATGTTCTAAAAAACTTCTTACACTGAAATGTGGCTGCATTTTTAATCTGATCTACTACAAAGGAAGTTTATGAATTGTAAGTTCAGAGGACCATTAAAAAAATCTGATTTAAGTGAGTGTCAGAGTACCAAACATATTGCATGAGGTTCCATCACCTCTCCAGAAAAGAGCATATTTTTGGGAATAACACAAATGAATATGTGTTTGTTGTTGTTGTTGTTATGTGCCTTCAAGTTGGACCTGGCTCATAGCGACCCCTCCTTGGGTTTCTGAGGCAGTATCACTACGGAAGTGGATTGCCCCATTTTCCTTCTGAGGAGTGGCTGGTGGGTTTGAACCACCAGCCTTCTGGTTAGCAGTCAAGTGCCTTAGCCACTATACTATCAGAGCTCCCTGATAGCATAGTGAATATGTAGTTCATCATTTAAGTCCCAGTAATGGTATAGAAAGCTCCTTGACCTCTCACTCTCCAGCTAACCTGTTCCACTTCTATTTTGGTAGGGCATTGGGAGTAAGGCTTCAAATCTCAGTCCATTGATTTTTGTAAACTTGATAGGTAGAGACTGTAATAAACAAAACTCTCTCCACTTATGTAAAGGTAGATATTCAAATTCATGTTTAAAACTGATTGTTTTTGCTTGTTTATTTGTTTTAGAAACAAAACGTCTGGATTGGTAAAATACCCATTCACCAATATTGAAGAAAACTATAGAAATATGAAGGGTTATTTTTGGACAGAGCAGCTTATTCTTTCATAATTCAAGCTATTATGTATATTGATACAAGCTATGTTGCTTCTTATATGGAAAAGGATTTTTCCCTCCTCTGGATAGATTTAGATTGTTCTTTGTTTATACATAAAACTTAGTCTGTTTCACTTTAGGAGCTACATCCCAATTGAGCAGTAGTGTATAGGAGGAGATGATGAGTTAAGAAGAAGAGAACTATAGAAAGAACATACAATCATGATTTTAACTTGCCTTTAAGAGAAGCTTAAGAAAGATTATGAACTGCTCTTTATGTAACTTAGTTTAGGTGATTTTGTTGCTGCTATAGCTATGATATTAATTATTAAAAAACTCAGAAAGTCTTGATTTTGAATTAAACATATTTAGTAACTGCTTTCAAATTGTTCAATTATTTTGAGTTTGTATCTTTTTTTTTTTTTTTTTTGCTATACCTATCAAATGCAACGAAATTTGCTATTAACCTGATTTCAGCAAGCTGTCATGTTTATCAAAAGCAGAGTTTCTCAACCCAGACAGCATTGATATTTTGGCATGGGATATTCTTTGTTGTGTGGGACTGTCCTGTGCACTGTAGGATGTTTGATAGCATCTTTGGCCTCTAATCTCTACCTACTTGATATCAGCAGCACCCCCTGCCCCCCACAACCAGTTGTGACAACCAAGTATCTCTATAGACATTGCCAAATGTCCCCTGGCAGGCACAATTGTTTCTGGACATGAACACCTGGTCTAAAACCACCATCTCATTTCTTAGAAGTTTCCCAAATGATCACAAGTGATAGGAGTCTTATTGTCTCTAGCACTAAATCTAGTGCTATGTGTTTTAGGCTTTTAATTACATCAGTGTCTCACTTATGATAACAATTTATGTTTTAGTCATTTTTCCTATTATGCTAAAAAACAAACAGCATAAAAATCATAGTTGCTTGTAACAACATAAGATTTTCCTCACTCATGACATGTGTCAGCTGAAGCAGCTCTGGGTTGGCTGTGCTCCACGTATTTTCTTCATGCCAAGATGCAGACTACATTCGCAATCATTACAGTAAGTCCCCGGGTTACAAACATCTGACTTACAAACAACTCCTACTTGTCCTTTAATATTACATAAATTTGCCTTTACTTTGAAATGATTGAATCAACCCCTACTCCCAAAAAAATTCTTCCTGGCAAATATTTTATTATCTTTACTTGCTGCTTGTGCAGATTTGCAATCACTGAAAAGGTCCCAAGACTTCTCTTGCACTAATCAAACCAAAAACCAAACTCATTGCCATCAAGCTGCTTCTACTCATAGGAACTCCCATTAGATTTCTAAGGCTGTAAATCTTCACAGAAGCAGGCTGCTTCATCTTTCTTTTGTGGAGCAGCTAGTAGGTCAAACCACCAAAATTTTGGTTACCAATCAAATGCCTTAACCACTACACCACCAGAATGCCTTTCTCGCACTGAAATAGGTCTAAATAAGAACCACATGCATCTGTTTCAACTTACCTTCAAATCAGACTTAAAGACTTAGGAATAGAACTTGTCCATAACCTGGGGACTGCCTGTGTTTAGGATATACTCTTCTGTAAGCTGTTGTTGTTGAGTATATTCTGATTCTTAGTGACCCTGTAGGATAGAATAGATCTGCACCATAGGGCAGATCTTAACAGAAGCAGACTACTGCATTTTTCTCCCATGGAGCAGTTGGTAGGTTCAAACTGCAGTTTAACAGCTGAGTGCTTTAACAACTGTGTCACCAGAGCTTCTTACTCTTCTCATAGCAGAAGAAAGAGTAGACATGATGAACCATGTGATAACTGTTAACATTTTTGCTATTCTATGGGATACTTGAGGTATGCTACCCAGTGGCAACCCATATTGTCAAGGCTGAAGTTAACTGGGTGGATCTGAAAGTCCTATTAGAAGGTATTGCAAATTCCATTACTAGGTATACATCCTAAAGAACTGAGAGCCAGGACAAGAACAGATACATGCACACCCATGTTCATCATAGCACTGTATGAAATAGCAAAAAGATGGAAACAACCTATGTATTCATCAACAGAAGAATGGATAACCAAACTATGGTACATCCACACAATGAAATACTAAACAACAGTAAAGAATAAGGTAGAATCTGCAAAACACTGAATAACATGGATGACCTTGGAGGACATTATGCTGAGTGAAATAAGTCAATCACAGAAGGATAAATATAGTATTAGTTCATTATTGTAAAAAGTCAAGGAAAGTTTTATATATGAAAGGAAATTTTCTTTGTTCATTACCAAAGGTGGAGGGGAGCTGATGAAATACTGAAAAAAAAAAAAAAAAAAAAAATGCACTGACCCATGTCACTTTAGTTTTGTGTATTTCACCGTACATAAATTATATTCAATAAAATGTATTTTTTTTAAAGGAATTGCAAGTCAGGACATTAGATAATTAGAAACAATGTTGTAATCTACAATGAATGGAATCATTCATTGGGGTTGTAGGATAAGATGTCATTCCTTGGGAAAAAGATAAAATTTCTATTTCAGGATATTGATATTCTCACTATCAAGTTATTATTCTGGAAAGGGATGGATCTAGAGCAGAAACAAAGGACTAAGGATACAGGATTTACTCTGGTCCAGAGGAATGGGAAGAATTCTTTTATCTGGGAGATATGCATTTGGACTCTGAAACATACTAACTTAATGTGCATAAGCTGTTCCCTGCTCCAAAGGGGCCAGTCAGGAGCTAAGCAGAGCTTCTTAAAAAGGAAATCCATGAGCAGATATGATCTGGGTCCCCCAAGAGTCATCTCAGCCAATGGCTGCTGAAAGTAACTTTCTGTATCATGCTGTATTCCCCACACCTTCAGGTATACTATTATAAGGGCTGTGCCATGCTGATTAGGGCAGAGATGGCAAACTTTTTCTGTGAAAGGCCAAATAGTAAGTATTTTAATCTTTGTGGGCCAATATGTCACTCATTCAGCTATTCAACCCAGCTTCTGTTGTGTAAACACTGCCATAGGCAATATGTAAAAGAATGTGTGTTTTGATGTTCCGATAAACTCCAATAAAAGTGGGTGGCAGAGCTGAAGGGTCGTTGCTTTCTGTCCCCTGATGTATAGTAAAGCTTTTTCTATGCATAAAACTAAGTGATAAAGGGACGTTTAACCCCTACTCAACCAACTATGTCATCTTCAAGGCCAACAGATCTGCAAGAGGCCGTCAATGGAATTACAATTATGGGGACCAGGCCAGAAAGGCCAAAGAAGAGTATAGGAAATATACCCCAGAGGACTCTCTGAGAGACATCAGACGGTGGAAACCAGCTCCCTCGCATAGTAGTATCGTTTTGAAGTTGGAAAACACTTCTTTTCTAGTATATATGATATACCACAATCCAGTGTCTATATTGTTTTATGAGTACTGAAATGTTCTGATATATTTTAATGCTTTAAAATCCTTCCAAAGTCCTTTCATTAAGTATGTATGATAATCTAATTGGTGTGTTTAATATAGAATTATCAACAGTCATCACTATTGATCCTATGTAATTAGCAAGACAGTTTAGTTAATAAATCTATCCGTTAGTATCTACATTGCGGCTCCCATGTGTCCAGCACAATGAAAGGTACTATCAGATGTATGGGGGCATAAGACAACCCAGGCAGAGAAATAGCATTCAGAAGATGGTTCAAGTCAGAACCTTCAAATTTGATCGGGCCAGTTGGGAAGGAATGAGAGGAGGTATCATGTTGATAGGTATTTTAGGATTTCCCATGGGCTTTCTAGGCCCCATTAATCATTGTTTATGAGGAAAGGGTTACTCCATTAATCATTGTTTATGAGGAAAGGGTTATTCTTATCCTGGACAGAGTGGCCACCTTTCTAGAGGAGATTAAAGGTACATAGGCCAGACCTAGAAGATTGCTACCTAAACATACAAGGAAACGGCAGATGTTAAAATTGCCATGGAGGTCTTGTCCTTTTCTCACTTTGCCAAGGTCTTGATTTCATTGTTTCTTCTAATGTTAAATTTTATTTTGTTCTAGGAACTTGACTTTGTCTTCCAAAGACTGAAGTTTTCTCTCCTTAAATCAAGAGACACTGGCCAAATCCTGGCATCTTACTGTTGGACTTTTCTGAGTCTAATGTAGTCAATTTACCAGTGAATGACCTTTTGGAACAAAACAATTCCTAGGCTGGGGACTGCTTGTCTCTAAATAATTGCCTTTCTTTCTTATTTTGTTGTGTGGAAAGGTAATCTGTAAAATGGAGGACTGAATTGTGATATTTCTATTCTAGCTTTCCTAGAAAACAAAATGATTTAAAATGATTGAACTATTGAATTGCACTTTCCAAATGCAAAGGCTATACAAACCTTCCCTAGTCCATCTTTTAGAATGGAAGTAAGAGCCACGATGATTTTAGATTTTAAAAATAATCAAACCAATAACATGTAATACTTTTGTTTGCTATGTGTCTCTCACAGTCCTTGAAATTTTTCATTTCAGGACCAGAGAATCCATTAAAATATAGTTAGGATTTCAAAGGTCATAAAGTACACTAAGAAAATTCAATTCAGGCTCAATGAAGAGGTCATAATTGGTAGTGGTAGAGATTATGATTTTAAATTTTTAATATCATTTTATAAATCATAAAGATATACCAGGCAATATCTTGCAGCTTTAATTTCAGTGCACATTACTTTAATGGCAATAGCCTTCAAAATTTTACGTTTGCTAAAAACAGGCAATAATGTTTCCAAATATTGCAATTCAGAACTTTATTATTGAGCATCCTATATATGTTAAATCATTGCTTTGCAAAATTGGAATATGCACTGCTATATTTTTCTGTCTGTATGTTGTTAAGTGTAAGAAAACAAATTTTAAGTTATATATTCTCAAGGATTTTCATATAAAAACAGATTCTTTAAAAAAAAGTAACAATAAGCCAAATGATTTAACAGTTCACAAAACTTGTCAACTGGAGCAGATAATGTTGCAAAATATCACTGAAGTGTCTTGAGTTCTAGGACTTTAACTCCTCCTTCAGCCTTCATCCACATGGCTTTCCCATCCCAACTTAAACCACTCAGTACTAACCTTAATGGATACCTAGCCTTGCATTACTAGAATTTCTGGCAAAAAAATAATTTTCCTTTTTCTATTGGCCCGTAGAACCAAAACCAAAGTCACTGCCATTGAGTCAATTCTGACTTATAGTGACCTCCTTTGGGTTTCTGAGGCAGTAGATCTTTATGGAAGTGGATTGCCCCGGTTTCCTTCCATGGGGTGGCTGGTGGGTTTGAACCACCAGCCTTCTGGTTAGCAGCCAAGTGCTTTAGACACCCTGCCACCGGACCTCCTTATGTTGTTGTTATGTGCCGCCCTGTCAGACTCGACTCATAGTGACCCCTCAGGAGTTTCCGAGGCAGTATCACTACGGAAGTAGATTGCCCCATCTTCCTTCCGAGGAGTGGCTGGTGCACGCGGGCAGGCGCCCCAGGGCCCGAGGGCCAGTGCCCCTGGCCGCTGGGGAACCGGGTCAACCAGCAGGAAGATGAGGTGGCGGGCCAGCCTCGGTCTGCCGCCGGAGCACTATCAAATAATAGCAAAATCAAGTAGGTTACCAAGCATGATTATCTCACTCTGACACCCATCATTTTTAACACACACTTTAATTAGTGAAGGTCAAAAAAAGAGTAATTTATCTGTTAATATTTTGGAGACACTTGTTTATTGCCAATGACTGAACCCATTAACAGATACCAATAGCTGTAAAGTGTGATATTATTAAACAGCATTATGGAATACTTTTTGAAAGCTAGATATTTTCCCCTAAAGATATATGAAAATAATTTAGAGGTTATGAGGCATGGTCTTTTGCTTAGCACCGTAAAAAGACAAAAATGAATACTCAAAATATTTTGTACTGAGCATTAGCGGGATCTCTGTAAAATTTACATATATTAGAGAATAATATTGAAATAAAATGATTATTTTGTCTTCTGACTTTGAATTAATGTTATTTATTTAATTCAGTTCTATGGTAAGCAGAAAAATGGATTCCCAAAGATGTTCACATCCGAATGTTGAGAACCTGTGAATATGTTATTTTACAAAGCAAACAAGACTTTACACATGTGATTAAATTAAGGACCTTGAAATTGGAGGATTATGCTGGATTATCCCAGTGGGGCCAATGTAATCAAATGTGTTCTTAAAAACTATAAAGACCTTAGGGCCCACAACATCCTTCCCAGACAATAGTCAGAAGGTGTAGTGAGAAGAATGGTTAGTGATTTGCAATGTTGCTGGTTTGAAAGATGGAAGAAGAAGGCCACTGGCTAACGTAAATGGGCAGGCTTTACATACTAGAAAGAGCAAGGAAATGGATTCTAACCTAGAACCTCCATAGAGATGCAGTATCGATGATGCCTTGATTTTAGCCCAGTGAGATCTAAGTCAAATTTGTGGCATATAGAACTATAATAAATTTGTGATGTTTTAATCTACAAAGTTTGTGATAATTTATTTTAACAGTAATAGAAAATAATACAACCTTGCTCAAGGTACAATTTTATGAATCATCCATTTTGACCACAGAATGTATTCAGTCTAATATAGTATTCTGTCTTTTGTTGCTTCCTCTAGTTTTATGTGTGGTATTTTTTTTTCAGTTGTTTTTAGGTGCTATTGAGTTGTCTCCAAATCTAGCAACCCTAGGTACCACAGAATGAAACACTGCCCAATCCTGTGCCAGCCCCATAATCCTGGCTATATCTGAGCCCATCGTTGCAGCCACTGTGTCAGTCCATCTTGTTGAGGGCTTTCCCCTTTTCTCTGACTCTCCACTGTACCAAGCATAATATCCTTCTCCAGGGAATGGTCCCTTCTGACAACATGACCAAAGTAGGTGAGATGAAGGCTGGATGTTCTCACTTCCAAGGAGCTTTCTGACTGCACTTCTTCCAGGACAGATTTCTTCCTTCTTTTGGCAGTCCATGATATTTTCAGAATTCTTCACAAACACTGCAACTCAAAAGCGTCAACTCTTCTTTGGTCGTCCTTATTCATTTTCCAGCTCTCACATGTATGTGAGGCAATTGAAAATATCATGGCTTGTGTTAGGCACACCTTAGTCTTCAAGGAAATATCTTTGCTCCTCAACAGTGTAAAGAAGTCTTTTGCAGCAGATTTTACCAGTGCAATACATTGATGTCTTGACTGCTACTTCCATTTGTATTGATTGTGGAACCAAGTAATATGAAATCTTTGACAACTCCAATCCTTTCTCCATTTATTGTGATGCTGCTTATCGGTCCAGTTGTAAGGATTTTTTTTTTTTCCTTTATGTTGAGATGTAATCCATACTGCAGACTGAAGTCTTTAATCTTCATTAGTAAGTGTTTCAAGTCATCCTCACTTTCAGCAAGCAAAGCTGTGTCGTCTGCATATCGCAAGTTGTTAATGAGTCTTCCTTCAATCCTGATGCCACATTCTTCTTCAAATAGTCAAGCTTCTTGGATTATTTGCTTAGCATACAGACCAAATAAATGTGGTGAAAGAATACAACCCTGACACATTCCCTTCCTCATTTTAAACCATGCAGTATCCCCTGGTTCTGTTTGACAACAGCCTCTTGGTCTATGTGCAGGTTCCTGATTAGCATAATAAAGTGTTCTTGAATTCCCATTCTTCTCAAAGTTTTCCATAATTTATTATGATCCACACAATCTAATAATTTTGCATAGTCAATAAAACACAAGTAAACATCTTTCTGGCATTCTTTGCTTTCAGCCAAGATCCATCTGACATCAGCAGTGATATCCCTCATTTCACATCCTCCTCTGAATCCAGCTTGCTGTTCTGGAAGTTCTCTTTCAATTTATAGCAGCAACCATTTTTGCATTATCTTCAGCAAGATTTTACTTGTATGTGCTATTAATCATATTGTTTGATAATTTCCACATTGTGTGGGATCACCTTTCTTTGGAATGTGTAAAAATATGGATCTCTTCTAGTCAGTTGGCCAGGTAGCAGTCTTCCAAAATTCTTGGCATAGATGAGCAAGTACCTCCAGTGTGGAATCCATTTACTGAAACATCTCAGTGAGTATTCTGTCAGTTCCTGGAGACTTGTTCTTTGCCCATTCCTTCGGTGCAGCTTCAACATCTTACTTCAGTACCATTGGTTCTTGATCATATGCCACCTCCTAAAATGGATGAACATCGACCAACTCTTTTCAGTACAGTGACTGTGTGTATTCTTTTCATCTTCTTTTGATGTTTCCTGCATCACTCAATATTTTTCCCATGAATCTTTCAATATTGCAAATCAAGGCTTGAATGTTTTTCTTCAGTTCTTTCAGCTTGAGATATGCCAAGAGTGTTCTTCCCTTTCAGTTTTCTAACTCCAGGTCTTTGCACATTTCATTGTAATAGTTGACTTTGTCTTTTCAGGCTGCTCTTTGAAATCTTCCATTCAGCTCTTTTATCTTGTCATGTCTTCCATTTGCTTTAGCTACTTTCCATTCAAGAGCAAGTTTCAGAGTCTCTTCTGGCATCCATTTTGGTCTTTTCTTCCTTTCCTGTCTTTTTAACTACCTTTTGCTTTCTTCATGAATGATGTTATTTATGTCATCCCACAATTCCTTCTGGTTTTTGATCATTGGTATTCAATGCATCAAATCCATTCTTTAGATGGTCTCTAAATTTAGGAAGGATAATCAAAGTCATATTTTGGCACTCGTGGACTTGTTTTAATTGTCTTCAATTTCATCTTGAACTTGCATATGAGCAGTTGATGATCTGTTCCACAGTCAGCTCCTGGCCTTTCTTTGGCTGAAGATATTGAACTTTGCCTCTTGCCACAGATGTATGCCATCTGATTCCTGTGTACCCCATCTGGCGAAGTTCACATGCATAGTCGTCTTTTGTGTTGTTGAAAAAAATATTTGCAATGAATAATTCATTGTTCTTGCAAAATTCTGTCATGCAATCTCCATCATTATTTCTGTCACCAAGGCCATATTTTCCAATTACTGGTCATTCTTTGTTTCCAACTTTTGCATTCCAATCACCAGTAATAATCAACACATTTTGATTGCATGTTTGTTCAATTCCAGACGACAGAAGTTGGTAAAAAAAACATTCATTTTCCTCATCTTTGGCTTTGGTGTTTGGTAGGTGCTTGAACAATTTCTCTTAGAAAAATCAGCACAAGGCCGGTGCCCGTGAGGCAGAGGTTAAAAATGTCCCAAATGTCCAAACTACCATGCTTCATCATTGCAGACATTAACTCATCCTCCTCCTTCTCCTCCTCCCAGTAATCTCCCGTCTTAGGGTTCTGTACTTTGCTGTAATGTCTCACAGAACTCACAGACACCCAAGGGATCATCTCACGTAGTAGTGGTGGAGGCTGGCAGGCTGGCGAGTCCCAGGTTTGTGAGTGGGTCTGGAGGATCCTCCAAATTCTCAGGGTTTGATGAACCTTGATCAGCAGATCAGATGATGGCTGCTGTCACCAAATCCAGGGGTGAGATGACAATGAGCCAAAACACAGAACCAGAGAAAGAGGAGGGCTATAGCATAGTGCTTAAGGCACTTGACTGCTAACCAGAAGGCTGGCAGTTCAAACCCACCAGCCACTCCTCGGAAGGAAGGTTGGGCAATCTACTTCCGTAGTGATACTGCCTCAGAAACACAAGGAGAGGTCTCTATGAGTCAGGTCCGACTTGATGGCACATAATAACACCAACAACAAAACTTCCCAGGGGATTTGTAGGTATACCCTCAAGGAAACTAAGGGTGGTGATTTGAGTTATACCCTCCAGCAAGGCAGGGCTCAGGATACATTCCACCTGTGTTGCTCCAACAGAAATAACCCAAGTGAGTGGCTTTAACAATCAGCAGCTACTCAGTTGCTCAAGGCAAATGCCACCACAGAGCTGATCACCAGTCATTCTAGGGAATGACTACTACCAGCTGCCCAGCCAAGTTGACACCCAACCTTAACTACCACACCACCCCAAACAGGCATGGATAATAGGACTTACAATACATCACCATATGGAGGATAATGGCTAGAAGGGCCACATCAAGCAATTCACCACAGTAGGTAAATTTGAATAATAGTAGTACTAACTGGTCTTCTTTGTACAATACAACACAGCACACTGCCATTGAGTTGGATCCGACTCATAGCAACCCCTCCTTGGGTTTCTGAGGTGGTATCACTATGGAAGTAGATTGCCCAACCTTCCTTCCAAGGAGTCACTTGTGGGTTTGAACTGCCAGACTTCTGATTAGCAGTCAGATGCCTTAAGCCTTTGTGGGTATATGGATATTATCTTACCTCTGACAGTATTATTCTTCATGATAGTTGTTGAAACATTCTTTGTGAATGAATACTACACCATTCCTTTTCAATTTGTCATTCCCAGCATACTAGATCATATGGTTGTCTGATTCAAAATGGCCAAAACTAGTCCATCTTAGCTCACTAATGCCTACGATATCAATCTTTATGCATTCTATTTCATTTTTGACAACTTTTAATTTTCTTAGATTCATACTTTTTACACTCCATAGTACATGATAATTTTTAAGGGTCTTCAATTTTATACATTCCAACAAGAATGCAGTTTGTGCCACATAGTCCCAACTGTATTGTGTTCGTTTCTATCGTGTCGGCTCTGAATGAAATAGAATGAAACTTCTGCTAGCCCTGTGCCATCTTCACAATGGTTGGTATGTTTGAGTCCATTCTGATGGCTAGTGTGCCAATTCATCTTATTGAAGGTTGCCCTTGTTTTTACTGACCTTCCTTCTATTTAACCAAACATTATGCCCTTCTCTAGCATTGGTCTTTCCTGATGACATGTTCCAAACAAGCAAGCTGAAGTCTCACATTCCACTTCTAAGGCACATTGCAATTGTATTTCTTCTAAGACTGATTTGTTCATTCTTCTGGTAGCCCACAGTATATTCACTGTTCTTGGCTAACACAATTCAAATGTATTAATTTTTCTTCTGTTTTCCTTTTTCATTGTCCAGCTTTTGCATGCAAATGAGGTGATTGGAAAGACTATGCCTTACATCAGGTGAAACTTATTCATCAAAATGGCATCTTTGCTTTTGAAAACTTTAAAAGTCTTTTGCAGCAACTTAGCCTATTGAAATATGTCCTTTGATTTCTTGAAGCAATTTCTATGTTCATTGATTTTTGACCTCTATATTTATAAAACTTAAATGACTGCTTATATATGCTTCTTAATTTTAAATCATGTAAATAATTTTGACTCATGAAAAATGCATTTATATTATTTGGAACTCAGTGTCTCCTATTCATTTCAGTTTATGTATTTCTCCCCTTTTTAGCTTCTCTTGGATTAGCAACCAAGAAAACAAATCATAGAAATAATTCCATTGTCTGTGGATATTAGAGTTATCCCTTCTCATCCTCTTTTCAAATGTGAAATAAAACCTAGAAGCTTTCAAAGAAAGCCTCCTGAAGTAGTACTGATTTGGTTCCCTGAAATAGAATATGTCAAAAAGAAATCATTAGGAAAATAGGCTGAGTCCCAAGTGATTGGCTAGAAACCCTATGTAATTCTCTCTCTATCTTTTTTAAGAGAATTATTCTTTTTTCTCTTAATTAATGTGCCAAAAACATACATTTATACCCTCAAAAGTAATCCACCATAATTTTAATTACCTCTTGATTTAAGGTCCATTTATCTATAGTCAGATAGTTTTCTTTCTTTTTTTAAAATCTAATGAGCTATAATTTACATAAGATAAAACATGTATTTTAAGGTTCACATATATGAGATTTGAAATATCTGTCTCAGGTCATGAAAGTATTCTCTTATGTTTTGTTGTAGAAGCTTTTAGGGTTCTAGCTTTAACGTTAAAGTCTATAATCCAGTTGAGGTTTAGGTTCTTTTTCTTTTCTTTTCCTCTATGAAGATATTCAGTTTTTGTATCACCATTCTGAAAAAGAATTCTCTCTATTAAAATGTCATGATCACTTGGATAAATATAAATATATATCTGCATTCTATTATATTCTATGGGAGCTCTGGTGGCATAGTGTCTAAGGCATTTGACTGTTAATCAGAAGGCTGGCAGTTCAAACCCACCAGCCACTCCTCAGAAGGAATGTTGGGCAATCTACTTCTGTAGTGATACTGCCTTGAAACCCACGGAAGGGTCACTAGGAGTTGGGTCTGACTCGATGGCACATAACAATAACAACAACAACAACAGCTTCTCCTTGGAAGGAAGTTTGGGTAATCTACTTCCATAGTGATTCTACCACAGGAAACCAAGGAGGGGTTGCTATGAGTCAGATCCAACTTGATGTCAGTGAGTTTGCTTTGGTATTATATTGTATTTTCTTTATGCTGTTACTACTGTTTTAAATTTTGTAACTTTATATATAATAAGTTTTAGAATCATAACTAGAAGGTCATCTATATTTGCTCTTCTTTTCCAAGATTTTGGTTTTTCTAGATACTTTTAATTAGTATAAATTTTAGAATAAATTTGTCCATTTTCACAAAAACTGCCTGAAATTTTCTTCATATCACATTGATTCTAAAGATTAATTGTGGGTAAATGGACAGCTTAAGGATGTTGAGTCTTACAATCCATTTGCATGTAATATCTGTTTATTTAGGACTTTGCTAACTCTGCATTATTTTAGAATTTTTAATATAGCAAAGGGTCTTGCGTGTTTTGTTAGGTTTAGTTAGATTTATTTGATATTTTCTTAAAGATCAGCGATACAGATTTTTTTCTTAATTTCACTTTCCAATTGTTAGTTGGTAGTATATAGAAATACAATTGATTACTGCACATTTACCTTTTAACTTGCCATATTTTCTCATTAGATCCAGTAGTTTTTCTGTGATGCTGCATGATTTCTGCATACCTAGTCCTGCCATCTGCTGTTTTAGCAACTATTTTAATTCTCTCTTCTCAATCTTCATTTTCTTTCTTTCTTACCTTATTACACTGACTAGAACCTCCAGCACAGTGTTGAATAGAAGTGGTAAGAGAGAGCACGATTGTCTTGCTTGTGATCTTTAGGAGAAGAACATTCAAATAATCCCCATTAAACTTAATTCTATATTTAAGATTTCCTACGTATTTGTTGGCAGATTGAAAACATTCTCTTCTATATCTAGTTTTTTGAGAGTTCTTATTATTCCTGATATTGAATTTTATCAACTTAATTTAAATGCATCTAAATAACAACAGTGAAATAATTATATGAATTTTCTATTTTATTCTGCTAATATGGTATATTACACTGATAGATTTTTCAAATGTTAAACCAAACTTACATTACTGGTATAAACACTTTTCGGCCATTTAGTATTATCCATTTTATATATTATTGGTATGGATTTCCATTTATATTGTTAGTTATTTTACATATATATTTATAAGCGATATGTGTGTGTGTGTATGTGTTTCCCTAGACTGCCTTTGTCTAGTTTTGGTAACATAGTAATGCTGCATGCATAAGACAACTTTTGAACTATTCCTCTGTCTTAATTTTCTGAAATAATTTTGTAAAATCAGTATTATTTTATGCTTAAATGTTTCAGTAAATTCACTTGCAGAACAACCTGGGGCAAGACAATGTTTTTAAAGATTTGATTAAGAATTTTAATTAAAAAAAATATATATATAAGGCTAATTTAAAAAATATTTTTTAGAACATTTATGATAAGGTTTGCTTTTCAAATAATTTTTCAATTTCATTTAGTTGTTGAATTTAATATTCATAATACCCCTAATCTTTCAACCTCTGTGAACCAAAACCAAACCCACTGCCATTGAGTTGGTTCCAACTCGTAGTGACCCCTTATGGTTTCCTAGGCTGTAAATCTTTACAGAAGTAGATTGCTACATCTTTCTCCTGTGGAGCAGCTGTGGGGTTTGGACTGCTGATCTGGTTAGCAGCCAAACATCTCACCCACTATGCCAGCTAACTTCTTCAGGATCTAAAATTATATTTCATTTTTCATGCTAACACCAAAAAAATCACAAAGGAGTTCTAGTGGCACAGTGCCAAAGGCATTTGACTGCTAACCTGAAGGTTGGTGGTTTGAACCCACCAGCCGCTCTGCAGAAGGAAGATAGAGCAATCTGCTTCTGTAAAGATTTGCCATCTAAGAAACCTAATGGGAGTCGCTATGAATCAAAATCGACTTTCATACTAGATATTGGTAAATTCTGTTTTCTCTCTTTTTGTTTACTAGGGATTTATGAACTTTACTCATATTTTTACTAAAATTTAAAATGGAAGGAATCCATAAGTCACTGAACCAAAAACAATTGGTCAACATTCAGTCATTTCAGGAGGTAACAAATGATCAAGAACTGATGATACTGAAGGAAGAAAACCAAGTCATAGTGAAGGCACTGGGAGAAAACAAGGCTCTAGGAATTGATGGAATACCAGTTGAGATGTTTCAACCAGTAGATGCAATTCTGGATGTATTTACTCATCTATTTCCAGAAATTTGGAAGACAGCTACCTGCCCAAGTGAGTAGAAAAGATCCATCTACATGCCCATTCCAAAGAGTGGTGATAGAATAGAATGTAGAAATTATCAAAAGATATTAATATCCCACACAAATAAAATTTTACTGAAGACTGTTAAAAGGTGATTGCAGCAGTTTATCGATGGGGACCTGTGAGAAACTCAGCTGGATTCAGAAGGTGTCGAGGGATGAGAAATACCATGTTGGATGGATCTTGGCTCTGAAAGCAGAGAACACCAGGAAGATGTTTATCTCTGTTTTATTGACTAGGGAAATGCATTAGTTTGTGTGGAACATAACACATTATGGATACCATCATGAAGAATGGGAGAACCTGGAGATACTGCTTATTTTAAAATCAGAAAAGGTGTGTGTAGAGTTGTATCGTTCCACCACAGACGGGGCTCAAGCATAGCAATGATTGTGAAGGTGGTGCAGGACTGGGCAGAATCTTGGTCTGTTGTCCCTGTGGTCACTATGAGTCCGAACCAACTTGACAGCAGCTAACAATAGCATTTCACTGATTTTAGCTTTTATATTTATTATTTCCTTTCTTTTTCCTATTTTGGATTTAGTTTGTTCTGTTTTGTAACTCTTTAATATAGACACTTAAACTCCACCCCACAGGGTTTCCAAGACTAAATCCTGATGGCACCAGATGGCTACATCTTTCTCCTGAAGAGAAGCTAGTGGGTTTTAACTGTTGACCTTTTAGTTAGCAACTGAATGATTAACCACTGTACTACCAGGTCTCTCTAATAGAAGCTTAGATAGTTAATTTTTCATCTTTCTTTTGTTCTAGCATAAGCATTTAAAACTATGTTTTTCTCAAAGACCTGCATTTCCTCTATCTAACACATTTTGATATATTCTGCTTTCATTATCATTCTGGTTGAAATATTTTCCAATTTCCTCTGTGATTTCTTCTTTGATCAATTTGTTAGTTAGATGTATTTCTTAAAACAACATATGAGAGGATTATCTATATATCTTACTGTTTTTTTTATGTCTACTTTTTTGGTCAGAAAACATACTCTATATAATTTTAATACTTTGAAATTCATTGAGAGTTAAAGGCCTTATGATTTTCTCTTGTTAGATGTTCTATGTGCACTTGAAAACAATATTTACTTTTAAATTATTCATTCTGGTACCTATAAATGTTGATAAATTTAAATTGATTGTGTTCAAATCTGATATATCCTTCTTAATTTTTTTTATCAGTTTCTCAAAGGAGTATTATATTCTCAAACTATAAATGCTAATTTGTACATTTTCCCCTACTTTCTGACAATGTTGTTTTGTGGATATGTAAATATCTTTTTTCAGGTGCTTACACAATTGGCGTAGTGACTAAGGCATTTGACTACTAACCTGAAGCTGGCAGTTCATATCCACCAGCCACTTCTCGGAAGAAGACTGGGCAATCTGCTTCTGTAGTGATACCACTAGAAACCAAAAGAGGGGTTGCTATGAGTCGGATCCTACTCAACAACAGTGAATTTGGTTTTTGACTTTGGTTTTATGATGAATTTAACTTTATTATTATTATTATTACCACAGTGACCTCTATTGGGTTTCCAAGGTGATAAATCTCTAGGGAAATAGATTTCCTCATCTTCCTTCTACAGAGTGGCTGGTGGGTTTGAACTGCCAATCTCTTGGTTATCAGTCAAATGCTTTAGGCACTATACCACCAGAGCTCCTTAACATAAAGACAGCAGCATTCTTAGGTTTTACAGTTATTTGTTTATCTTTTTCTACCTTTTTTTTTTCTTTCATCCTTTCTATATCTTTATTTTTGAAGTGAATTTCTTATAAAAAGCATTTTTTTGCCTTTTTTTAAAAAAAAATATATACTTTGTAACGATCTCTGCCATCACTTGGAATTATTATTCTATTTATTTTTAATATAATTGTTGATCTGAGTGTCTGACCTGTATAATTTCTGTAGCTGAAGAACATGTTTTAAAATTTCTTGTAAGACATGTCTGCTGGCAATGATTCCTTGCTTTAAGTTTTTTTCTGAGAAAGTCTTTACTCATCCTTTACTCCTCAATGCTTAATCAACATTTAAGGACTCACATTAGAGAGAAATCAAGGAATGCAAGAAAGCCTTCAGTCTATCATAATGGCTTACTACGTATATGAGAACTGCCACAGGATAGAAGATCTGTGAATTTAAAGAATGTGGCAAGGCCTTTGCTTGTTCTACAAACCTTAACATGCACATGTGAAATCGCCCTGGAGACAATAATTTTGTATGCAAGGAATGTGGTAAAACCTTTATATATATTCAATGTGCCTTAATACTCACAGAGGAACCCACCCAAAAGAGAAACTCTATGAAAGCAATTTACACAGAGTGAGGAGGCAGAGGCAGGGATCCAGGTAAGGCTGCAGACCCAGGACACACCCCTCCCAAGCAGAGAGAAAAAGGCAGGGATCTATGTAAGGGGAGGGTAGGGAGGGTGGAGAGGTTTTGAACAACTAAAGGAGACAAACTTGTCTGTCAGTTTGTCCTACTCTGGTGGCGTGTTGCTGTGAGGCTTGCGGTTGTGCCACCACCAGTGTCTCAAACACAGTAGGGCTGCACATGGTACACATGTTTTAACAGGTTACAGACTGAGACAGACTAAGAAGAAGGAGGAGACCATCCACTTCTCAAAGAATTGGGCAGGGAAAACCTTATGAATAGCAAAGAAATACTGATGCATTACTTTGCAACTTTATGAATAGCCTGGAAACATTGTCTGATAGAATGCAGGACGATAAGCCACTTAGGTGGAAGGCTCTCAAAATAGGACCAGGAAAGACCTTTATCATCAGAGTAGAACCAGCCTTAATGATAAGGATAAGGTAAAGCTCATGAGACCTACATTTGCTGATGAGGCATGACTCAAATTGAGGAGAAACAGCTGCAAACATCCATTAATAATTGGAACATGGAATATACAAAAAATCTAGGAAAATTGGAAGTTGTTAAAAATGAAATGGAGTGCATAAAGATTGATATCCTAGGCATTAGTGAGCTGAAATGGACAGGTTTGGGCCATTTTGAATCAGACCACTGTATGGTCTACTATGCTGGGAATGACAGTTTGAAGAGGGATGGCATGTTGTTCATCATCACAAAGAGTGTTTCAAGATATGTCCTGAAATACAGTGCTGTCAGTGATAGGATAATATCTATACACCTACAAGGAAGACCAGTTAATATGACTATTATTCAGATTTATGCACTAAGTCTCAAAGCCAAAGATGAGGAAATTTAAGATTTTTATCAGCTTATGCAGTCTGAAATTGGCCAAACATGCAATCAGGATGTGATTATCACTGGTGACTGGAATGCAAAAGTTGGAAACAAAGAAGAATCACCAATAGTTGGAAAACTTGGCCTTGGTTACAGAATTGATGCTTTTGAGTTGTGGTGCTGGTGAAGAATGCTGAAAGTACTGTGGACTGCTAAAAGAACTAACAGATCTGTCATGGAGTAAGTGCAGCTGGAATGCTCCTTGGAAGTGAGAATGGCCAGACTTCATTTGACCTACTTTGGCCATGTTGTCATAAGGGACCATTCCCTGGAGAAGGATGTCATGCTTGGTAGGGTAGTGGGTCGACGAAAGAGGAGAAGGCCCTCAATGAGATGGATTGACACAGTGCCTGCAACAATGAGCTCAAGTATAGCAAGGATCATGGAGCTGGTGTTGGACCAGGTAGTGTTTCGTTCTGCTGTGCATAGGGTCACTATGAGTTGGACATGACTTGACAGCACCTAACAATAACATGAAAGCAATTAGTATGAAGATGTATGTGAAACCCTTTATTCAATCTTAAGCACTAACTAAACAACTAAGAATCTCAGTTGTTTTATTTTTTAAAGCCTTTAGATATCCCATAGACCTTAATATTCCTATCTGAAATCATCTGAAGAACATTAAGTGAACGGAAGTTCCATTAAAGTAAAGAATGTGAGAGAGCCTTCATTAATTCTTTAGACCTTACAGAATGTTATGAAAGTGCAGAAAAGCCTCCATGGTAAATTATGATGAGTTAATAAAGGCTCTAACATATCCCTTATTTAATGAGGATAAGTTGTAAAAATTAAGTGAAATTTTTCTCGCATTTTTACTTTCATAAGGCTTTTCCCACATGCTCTACATAAGAAAGAAGCTTTGTACCTATGGTGCATGTGGGCTTGTTCTAAAAATGTTTATGTTATAAACCTAAAATTACTGAAAAATCCCTGTAAGGTAAAGAATGTGATACAAAATGTCTTATTTATCTCGTATCACTATCAGAGAAATACCACAGGTAGATGACTTTAATAAATAGAAATTTTCTTATAGTTAGGAGGCTAGAGGTCTGAATGCAGGGGGGCTCACTCCAGAGGAAGGCTTAGTCTCTCTCAGTAAGCTCTGGCTTTTCCCGACTATGCTTCCTTCCTTGTTTAATCTCTTTTATAACTCAGAAGAGATTGACTCAAGACATACCCTACACTAATATTGCCTCATTAACATAAAAAAGACAACCCACTCCCTAATGTGATTATAATCATAGGCATAAGGGATAGGCTTCACAATATATATTTTGGAGGGACACAACTCAACCCACAACACAGTCTTTAAATATTTCATATTCTTTAATTGTTGTTGTTGTTGTTATGTGCCGTCGAGTTGGCCCTGACTCATAGCGACCCCTCCTTGGGTTTCCAAGGCAGTATCACTATGGAAGTAGGATTGCCCAACCTTCCTTCCGAGGAGTGGCTGGTGGGTTTGAACCGCCAGCCTTCTGGTTAGCAGTCAAGTGCTTTAGCCACTATGCCACCAGAGCTCCTATATTCTTTAATAGTACATGAGAACTTACACTGGAAGGAAACTTTCTGTGTCCAGGGAATGAAGTAAAGCCTTTAATATTGTTCAAGATTTAATGTCCATATGAAAATTCAAATAAGTGTAAAACGCTATGATTGCAAAAGATATAGGAAATATTCACTTTGTTCTTATATTTTACTCAACATTGTAGAACTCACAGTGGAAAGATACTGTTTGTGTGTAAGAAATCTTAGAGAAACTCTATGAAGCCATGTGGCAAAGCTTGATTTCTGATTCATGTGTTAATATTTTCAGTGACCTCACAGTGGTGAAAAGTGTTATGAACATAAGAAACGTGGAAATGCTTTCACTTTTTTTTTTTTCCACATGAAAGATTAGCCTTCCTCCAATATAAACATTTAATTACACAATTTGAATTCACATTGAATTACATTTGAATTCACACTGGAGAGAAGTCATGATTGTAGGGAATATGAGAAATGCTTCACTCCTTATTTTAATCTTTCTGTACATGTGAAATCACATTGTACAAAATCTGTATGAATACAAATTGTAGCAATGTTTTTAGTAAGTTTACATATTATCATGTTGTTGTTGTTGTTATGTGCCATCGAGTAGGACCCAACTCATAGCGACCCCTCCTTGGGTTTCCAAGGCAGTATCACTACGGAAGTATATTGTCCCATCTTCCTTCTGAGGAGTGGCTGGTGGGTTTGAACCACCAGCCTTCTGGTTAGCAGTCAAGTGCCTTAGCCACTATGCTACCAGAGCTCCCACATATTATCATAGACACGTGAAAATATACAAAGAACAATCTATAAATATAAGGAATTTGGAGAAGGCTCAAATTAGTAACCTTCACTAAATACACAAAAGATAATCTATACTATAGGAGAAATATAAATGACATGAGCAGGGAAAAAAAAAAAAAAGGTCTGTATCTGATCATTTTAACACCTAGGTGCATCTCTGTGCTTGCTTCAATTGAATATTCTCCCTCTTTACCATGAATCACATATTTATGCTAATTTGAGAAGTGCAATCTTCCACTGTAGTTGGATATTATGTGTAAAAGAGAGAATGAAATAAATATTTATGCCCAGGAAAGCTTATGTTCCTTTTTCAGTTAGGCTGTTATCGAAGGGACCTGAGTTAATCTAATAGATGTTTGATTTGGATTTTGCTTTTGTTGCAGCTTTAGTTATATAGTTCACCATTAGATTGAAA
Organism: Orycteropus afer afer; assembly: GCF_000298275.1. Lineage (NCBI taxonomy): Eukaryota > Metazoa > Chordata > Mammalia > Tubulidentata > Orycteropodidae > Orycteropus > Orycteropus afer. The sequence continues at coordinate 4,185,283 of NW_006921886.1, forward strand.
TTTTTGAAGGTGAAGACTTTTCCTTGAAAAAAGATTGAAATCTTAGTATAGTGAAACACCATGCTATAGTAAACACTGTTCACTATAAACAGTAACCTCTTTATGCTTTACAATTTAGCTGCCCACTTTCTGAACTGTGGGACATCTCTCACCCTCTCTCTTCTTCTTCTTTAAGGTTTCTGAGTCAGTTTATAACTCACTGAGGAATTCTGTTTGTTCTCATGTCCCAACTATGGCTTTCTAAACATTAAGAGTTCCTTTTCCCACCCTACAGACATTCCACCTGCTTTCTGAGAGCCACTGTTGTACGCTCAGTGACAACCCAGATTGCCTCAGCACTTTTTTCACTTAGCTCTCCTAATTTAGTATCAATCTTTAGCAAGCCATAGCCTAACATTTGGGGAAGGCCCATGTACCTCAGGAGTTGGGAAAACTCTAAGCTCTCCCAGATTTTGTTATATTACAATTGCTCATACACTCACAAAAGACTCATGGAAAAGAGATAGTGGGTAAGTATATAAGATAAAAGTTATATGGCTGTGTCTTCTTGGAACCAGTACATCAATATATCCCACACATGAGGCCATTAAAAGTTCATTAAAATTTATCCTACTTCACCTTACTCCAGCTCAGGTGTTTTTGATGAAAATAACTGCAGATTTTTCTTTCCTAAAAAAGGGCTCATTACTTTCTGGCATTTAATTCATTTGGATCCTTTATGACTTTAGGAATCTGATGGGTTTTTTTTTTTAAAAAACAAACTAATATTGGGGATTGTTTGACTAGTTCTCATTGTAAGTGGAGGAGAAATATTGCTTTTAACTGGAAGCAGAAGTCCAAAATTGACATACATCTTCTAAAGTCACTGATGTTGCAAGCAGGAGATGATGAAATGTTTTTAGTTCTTAGTGGCACAGAGTTGTTCCTACAGCTAAAAGCAAAATATTTGATCTTCCAGTATTCTTATGTTTTTATTTACTCATCACTAATTTGTGTTGATTATAAGATCATCTAAAAGTGAAAAGAGTAATTCTTCAGCTGTTTAACTTGAACTTTCAATTTTAGTCTGGGAAAACCTGGTGGTTACTTCACAGGCTTGAGTAAGAGAACACTATAAATGTTTCACCTATTCCCCCACCTGCACATATCTGGCTGTGTCTTTACTAATCCAGCTAAGCTGTAAAACTCAGAGATGTACATGAAGCCATCCCTCAGGATCCATGCATAATAGTGATTTCATCTGAGAACTGAGTATTTGAGTGAGGGAAAACTGGACCTTTGATTAGATAGGTCCATTAGGATGATTGTAAGTATGAGTCCACCCTTCAAGTCCCTGCATATCCAATCTATTTAGAACTTCACTATTCACTCCCCTACCTCCTGCTTCCCAAGGACAGGTATTTAAGAGTATCTTTCACTTTTTCATCTCTTTCTGTTCTACCCTGAGGTCACTAGCACCAGTTTAATGGTTAATAGCTTGGGCTCTAGGGCTGATGAATTTGATTAGAATCTTAATCCCCCACCTGCCATATATCTCTAGCATACTTTTTGATCTCTCTCTGACTTGTTTTTCACATCTATATCAAGGAAGACAGAAACAGTGCTTATCTCATATTGTAATTTGAATATTAATTAATATATGAAAACCCTTAGCACATGCTGTTGTTTGTTGTCATTGAGTCAACTTTGACTCATGGGGTCATGGTGACCCCAAGCACAACAGAACAGAATGTTGTATGGTTCCATGCCATCTTCATAATCAGAGGTATGATCAAGTCTATTGTTGCAGCTACTGTATAATTTGAGTGCCTTCCAACCTATCGGGCTCATCTCCCAGCACTACTGACAATATTCTGCTAAGATTCATAGGGTTTTCAGTGGCTAATTTTTGCAAGCTGGTCCCCAGATCTTTTTCCTAGTCTACCTTAATCTAGAAACCCTACTAAAGCCCATTCATGATGGGTGATCCTGTTGAAATACCGGTGGCATAATTCCCAGCATCATTTCAATATGCAAGGCAGCACAGTACAAAAAACTGACAGATGGGAGGTAGCATGGTGCATAGCAAGCACTTAATAAATGTAAGCTATTAATATTAAGCATAATGTTTATTTTGTACTTTCAAAAAGACCAGGTAATGTGCTAAGCAATTTACAAGCATTGTTTCATTTAAGAATCTCCCATATCCTATGAGATCAGTATTATCATACTCACTTTGTTGATGAGGAAGCTCCGGTTTAGAGGTTATGTTGAAAAGTATGTTATGTGAAGTAGGAGTCAAACCCAGCTCTTTTGAGTTCCAGAGCCACACTATTAACGATCTTGCTGGCTCTGGTTTCTAATGGTATTCTTCAAAAAGCTTCATCCAGAATTCTTCTGCATGAAATGCTGTGGGGATATGATTTCTCAGCAGAGTAACTTCATAGGAATCCAGAAGCTTTTGATGGTTCTGAGCCCACCTACCCACTATGCTCAATAGTAAATTTATAATTTTCTTTTTCCATCAACACCTAAAAAGTCTATGGGGACAAACTAAAGAAATACTGCCAAAGAGGCAGGGAGGTCGCATCTTCTTACCTTCTCTAACCTCACAAGAGGAAGACAGAATCACCATCAGTAGCCCAAGGCCTATCCCTGTAATGCCAGACATGCTGCCTCCTTCCAGCCCTGACACCAACTGTTCCTCCAGCAGCACCCACCACCTCTCTACTAGGTTTGATAATTCACTGCAGTGGCCACACAGAACTCACAGATTATGGGGTTTATTAGAGAAGCAACAGGCTACAATTAAAGTTCAGGAACACTCTCAGTCTCTCTCAGCCTGCTGTCTCTCAGCCAATGGTGTCTCTCAGTCACTCTCTCAGCAGTGAGTGTCTATCGGTTTCTCTCTCCCAGCAGTGCGTGTCTCTCGGTGTTTCTTTCTCAGTAGCACATGTCTCTCAAGAGCATGTTTTTCTCAGTAGCATGTCTTTCTCAGCCAGCAGTCAGAGAGATACCTTTTGCCTCTAGGAGGGCTCCTTTTGAGCCTGGCAGAGTGGCCAAACTAACCAATCATAACATTAGAATTCTAAGCACCTGAGAGAGAGAGAACTTCCCTGAACATTGCTTTGTGCCACTTTCAACAGAAATACCCCAGGTGGATAACTTTAGCAATCAAGGGCTCCTCAGTTGCTCACACCAAATTCCACCATGGAGTTTATAAAGAATTATGGTTAGAAAAGCCATACCAGGTAATTTACTACACTGCAAATACCCAATAAGTAATTCATAATTAATAATCACAAGAGTTGATATTTACTGATAAATTATTGATTGATCAGTCTGAAACTGAGCTAAAAACAACTTAAGCTCTTTACATCATTTCCTCTTTGGGACAACTCTTTTTTTTTTAAAACTAGGCATTTCTGCCCTGAATTACACTTGAGGAAACTGAAGATTAAGATTCAACAACTTGTTCAAGAAATTATGAAAAAAAATGAGCCAGAAATTATTCCATGAGGTTTTGACTACTGGCTAGTAATTCTAATGATTTTACATAGGATGACCAATTGCCCAAGTTTTCCTGGGTCTGAGGATTTTCTTGAGATGTGAGATTTTAAGTGCTAAAAATAATTCAGTCCTAGGCAAACTTACAGTTGGTCCCTCTCCAATTATGACCTTTGTTTCCCATGAAGATTACTCAACAATTACCTGCATAAAGATCCTTGGGTTGAAAGAGTAGATATATAGGGGATGATGGATGTATAATTTCACAGTATCATGACTTGCAAGGAGTCCTTAAAGCCTTCATAGTTTTCTGGGACTTAAGACCATCATTGATTACATCTTTCTTCTTGCTGCTGTGAAAAGAAACTGTAATACCCTGAGCACTTCAGAATGCCCTGTAAATGCTGGAAAATCTAGGGGGCAAAAAAAGCTGCAGGCTATTCTCTATTCCATTAGTTTTGAAATTTTTCATGACATAAAGACTTATCTTTCCCTACTGTATAGACATTTTTACTTTGATATTAAGATAAAAACCCCAGTTATACTAGGGGAATTTTTCCTTTCTTAGGAAGAAGAAAAAATACAATAGGAGTCAGCTGTGTCTCAGCAGCAGGTCATCAAGAAAATTCGGTGTAATCTATGGGTTAGTAAATAGACAATAAAACACAGCTAGGAGAGAGGCTTTCACTTGCTATTCTGAAAAATGTAAAAGAAAACTAACCTAAGCAGTGACTTACTGAAGCTATTAGGTAATGTGCAAATGGCATTTCTACTGAAAGGAAACTATTTAAGAAGACATAGCTGGAACCCTTAGAGGGTCTTTCTTTAGAGAGTGTGAGGAGTGAAAACAAATGAAGACTCATAATGGTCAGAAACAGAGTTCTAAATAGAATTCTTTTTTGCAAACCTTAGGGAACAGGATCTGAATTCTCTTCTTTTTCTTTTTTTTAATTATTATTTTTATTGTGCTGAAAGCATAAACAAAAGACATTAGCCAACATAATAACTTCCCCATATACAGCTCAAGAAAGATGATAACATTTTTCCTGTTTTGCCACCATTATTGCTATTCTTTTCCAAAATATTTCATCACTATATAGCATATAGTCAATGGCCCACAAACGTAAGCTTCTCTTTTTCCCCTCCCTCCTACCCCTGGTGACCACTAATAATCTTTAGTTTCTATATGTATATTGTTTGCTTGTTTGTTTTCAATTTATCTAGGAATTTTCCTTCTCCTCCTCTCCCATCACTGGTAACCAACAAAGAAAGTTTCCTTCTATGTATAAACTTTTCCTTGACTTTTTAAAATAGTGGGCTAATTCAATATTTGTCCCACTGTGATTCACATTTCATTCAGCATAATGCCGACAAGTTTATCCACATTATTTTGCAGATTCTACATTATTCTTTAGGGTTCCATAGTATTCCATTGTGTGTATGTACCACAGGTTGTTTATCCATTCCTCAGGTTGATGGGCACTTAGGTTGTTTCCATCTCTTTGCTATTATGAACAGTGCTGCAATGAACATAAGTGTGCATATATCTGTTTGTGTTCTGCTTTTTACTTCTTTAGCATATATACCAAGTAATGGGATTGCTGGATCAAATGGTATTTCTATTTCCAACTTTTTAAAGAATTGCTGTACCAATTTCCACAGTGGTTGTATTGTTTTACAGTACCACCATCAGTGTATAAAAGCCCCAATCTCTCCACATCTCCACCAGCATTTGTTAGAACTATAACTTCTTATAGAATATTTGTAACCAGAAACTGATCAGATAATGCATCTTAAGAAATTAAAAAGTCATGATGATTTTTTTTTTTCTTCTTAAGATAGAGCCATTCCTAAGATGGCTTTAAAAGCAATTATTTACTAAAAATTTATTAACTTTTTTCTTTTTTTTTTTTTTTTTTGCCAATTTCTGAAATACTTTTGTGTTCATAAAAATACTTTTGTGTTCATGACCACTCATTTGTCTGTTGCACTGTGGCAGTGGATTGCATGTTGCTGTGAGGCTATAGGCTGTGCCACCAGTATTTCAAATACCAGCAGGGTCCCTCATGGTGGACAGGTGTCAGCAGAACTTCCAGACTAAGACAGAAGAAGGAAGAGCCATCTACTTCCCAAAGTATTGGCTGGTGAAAACTTTATGAACAGCAGTGAAACACTGTCTGCTAAATTACTGGAAAATTTTATGAAAAGCCCTGAAACACTGTCTGATATAGGACCAGAAGATGAACCCCTTAGGTCAGAAGGCACTCAAAATATGGAGAAGAGCTGCCTCCTCAAAGAAGAGTAGACCTTGATATAGATGGAGTAAAGCTTTTGGGACCTCAGTTTGCTAATGTGGCACTACTCAAAATGAGAAGAAACAGCTGCAAACATTCACTAATAATTGGAACATGGATGTAAGAAGTATGAATCTAGGAAAATTGCAAGTTGTCAAAAATGAAATGGAATGCATTAAGATTGATATCCTAGGCATTGTCGTTGTTGTTAAGTGCCGTCGAGTCGTTTCTGACTCATAGCGACCCCATGCACAGCAGAACGAAACATTGCCTGATCCCGCGCCAGCCCCACAATCCCTGCTATGCTTGAGCCCATCATCGCAGCCACTGTGTCAATCCATCTCGTTGACCCTCCACCCTACAAAGCATGACATCCTTCTCCAGGGAATGGTCCTTTCTTACAACATGACCAAAATAGGCGAGATGAAGTCTGGCCATTCTTGCTTCCAAGGAGCATTCTGGCTGCACTTCCTCCAGGACAGAACTGTTAGTTCTTTTAGCAGTCCATGGTACTTTCAGCATGCTTCACCAGCACCACAACTCAAAAGCATCAACTCTTCTTCGGTCTTCCTTATTCATTGTCCAGCTCTCACATGCATACCAGGTGATTGGAAATATCATGGCTTGTGTCAGGTGCACCTTAGTCCTCAAGGAGATATCCTTGCTCCTCAGCACTTGATACAGTTCCTTCGCATTTGACTTTCCCAATGCTACACGTCATCTAATGTCCTGACTGCTGCTTCTGTTGGCATCGATTGTAGAACCAAGCAATGTGAATTCTTTGACAACCTCAATCTTCTCTCCATTTATTGTGATGCTGCTCATTGGTCCAGTTGTGAGGATTTTTGTTTTCTTTATATTGAGATGTAATCCATACTGCAGACTGTATTCTTCAACCTTCATCATCAATCCTAGGCATTAGTGAGCTTAAATAGATTGGTTTTGGGCATTTTGAATCATATAACCATATGATCTACTATGCTGGGAATGACAAATTGAAGTGGAATGGAGTGGCATTCATCATCACAAAGAATGTTACAAGTTCTATCCTGAAGTACAATGCTATCAGTGATAGGATAATATCCATACATCTACAAGGAAGACCAGTTAATACTACTATTATTCAGATTTATGCACAAACTACCAAAGCCAAAGACAAGGAGATTGAAAATTTTTGCCAAATTCTGGAGTCTGAAATTGACCATACATGTAATCAAGATGTCTTGATGATTACTGGTGATTGAAATGGAAAATTTGGCAACAAAGAAGAATCACTAAATTGGAAAATATAGTGTTGGTGACAGAAATGAAGCTGGAGTTTGTGTGATAGAATTTTGCAAGACCAAGGGCTCATTCATTGCAAATACCTTATTTCAACAACATAACCAGCAGCTATACACATGGATCTCACCAGATTGAATACTCAGGAATGAGACTGACTACATTTGTGGAAAGAGGAGACAGAGATGCTCAATATCTTCAGCCAAAACAAGGCCAGGAACAGACTATTAATTGCCCATCTGCAACTTCAGTTTGAAGCTGAAGACAATCAAAACAAGTCCACAAGAACCAAAGTATAACCTTGATTATATCCCATCTGAATTTAGAGACCACTGAAGAATAAGTTTGAGGCACTGAAATCCAATGACTGAACCAGGCAAATTGGAGGATGACATCAAGAATATCATCCATAAAGAAAAACAAAAGACCATTGAAAAGACAGGAAAAGGAAGAAAAGGCTAAAATATATGTTAGAAGAGACTCTGAAATTTGCTCTGGAATGGAGAGTAGGTAAAGCAAATGGAGGAAGCTCTGGTGGCATAGTGCCTAAGGCACTTGACTGCTAACCAGAAGGCTGGTGGTTCAAATCCACAAGCCACTCCTCAGAAGGAAGGTTGGGCAGTCTACTTCTATAGTGATACTGCCTCAGAAACCCAAGGAAGAGTTGCTATGAGTTGGGTCCGAGTCGACAGCAGGTAACAACAACAACAAAGAAAATGGAAGAAATAAGATACAAGGGATGAACAGAAGAATTCAAAGAACAGCTGGAGAAGACAAAGTTAATTATTATAATGAAATGTGCAAAAAACTGGAGTTAGAACAAAGAAAAAGGCAAGAACACACAGCATTTCTCAAGCTGAAAGAACTGAAGAAAAAATTCAAACACTGAGTTGCAATATTGAAAGATTCCATGGACAAAATATTGAATGATGCAGGAAACACCAAAAGAAGATGGAAGGAATTATACCAAAAAGAAATAATCGATGTTCATGTATTTCAGGAGGTGGCATATGATCAAGAATCAATAGTACTGAAGGAAGAAATAGAAGCTACACTGAAGGAACTATGAGTTGGAGCCCACTCGATGGCATCTAACAACAACATTTGTGTTCATATTGATTGTAGGGGTGAGAGTTTCTTTCTTTCATTTTTAAGATTTAAATATATATTTATATGTATTTTATTGTGGTGGTAGAAAAATATATATAGCATTACATTTCTTAGCCCAACATTTTTATATGTACAATTCAGTGACATCGATTAAGTTCATCATACTCTACAACCATCACCATTATCTGTTTCCATTTTTTTCCATAATTAACAGAAACTTACTACCCCTAAGCAAAGACTTCCTCTTTCCCCCTTCCTCCTTTCTTTGATAACCACTAATAAACTTTGCTCTCTATACATTTGCCTGTTTTAGATATTTCATGTAAGTTGGAATATACAATATTTGTCCTTTTCTGACTGATTTATTTCACTATGCATAATGTTTTCAAGGGAGCTCTGGTAGTATAGTGCCTAAGGCATTTGACTACTAACCAGAAGGCTGGCAGTTCAAACCCACCAGCCACTACTTGGAAGGAAGATGGGGCAATCTACTTCGACAGTGATACTGCCTTGGAAACCCATGGAGAGGTCACTGTGAGTAGTGTCTGACTTGATGGCACATTACAACAACAACATAATAACAATGTTTTCAAGGTTCATCCATGCTTCCTCAACAGAGAAATGGATAGATAAAATGCAGTACATACATACAACAGAATATCCTGAGACATTATGCAACAAAGGTAAATATTGTTTTTGGTGAGAGGGAAAACCCCAAAATTTCTAAACAATTTTGTTTGAGAAAGCTTATAAAAATCAATAATCATATTCAAAATATTTTCTAGGATGATAATTATATGGCAGAAACAATATAAATTAAACTCTTCTTTATGGTATCTCATTTAATCCTCACAATAACCTTTGAGTTTTTCCACATGTTATTCATGGGGAAGCAGTCACACACACTTTATGAGACTAGTTCAACTAATAGTGACATAGGAAGGGTTCCAATATTGCTGTGCTTGTCTCCAAAGGCTAATGCTTTCAATTACCCCATGGCTTTACTTCAAGAAATGCCACCACAAGATTAAAATTAATGTATTTGCAGTTGAAGGCTTCCAGACTGTGGGAACACCTGGTGTATGAGACAAGATTAAATCAGAGAAGCAGAATAATTTCAACACAGGTATTTGAACTTACTCACTTGTGGGAATTGCTTAAGCAGTCTCTGTATAGCTATTGACTTTACATCTGATGCTGGAGCATGAAATCCACAGGGCAGGTATTTGGAAAATGAAAATGTGAGAGACAAAAAAACAAGTTGGAACCCGTGATAATGAGCTAAAATTTACAAGTATGGACTGAAAATTATGCCAGCTTTCACTGTCTCAAACTTTGACATCAGAAATCCCACTGTGTCTTTTAGGATAAACTGGTTCCTTTCATTTAGAGTGACCAGCCATCCAATTTATCCAGGACTGAGAGATGTTTATGGATGTGGGTTTTAGTGCTAAATCCAGACAATTCCATGTAAACCAGAATGGTCACTCTATCTTTATCATAGAGTCAGAAAAGCTGAAGATGGATTCAGAGAACAGTGCAACAGATGTAGGTCTGGCTGCTGCCCCACATCAGTGAAGTAAGCCAGCAGATAAGTGATAATATAATATATGAGAGCCATGGAAATAGCACACTCATTTTACCAAGTGTAAAAACAAAAATGGCTGATGTTTCACTTCTCATCTACAAGTCTCATATGACAGTAGGTCTTGTGAGTCACCTGAAGAGAACATATACAGGGAAGTAAACACTGGAGAAAGGTAGGTCAGCCTAGACTGGTTGACACATTACAAATTTACCATAGTCTACTTTCTGTCAACCTGGCATCATTCACATCTCTTTAAATCATACACACTACTTCCACCAAATACAGGTATTCCCTCTATAACAACTCTGACAATTAGTTACCCTACATTGGCAAGCTCATAATAAAAGTGAGATTTAGAGTGAATATATAAGGAGCTCTAGGGGAGCTCTGGTAGCATAGTGCCTAAGGCACATGACTGCTAACCAGAAGGCTGGCGGTTCAAACCCATCAGCCACTCCTTGGAAGGAAGATCGGGCAATCTACTTCCGTAGTGATACTGCCTCGGAAACCCAAGGAGGGGTCAGTATGAGTCAGGTCCGACTCAATGGCACATAACAACAACAACAACAACAAAGTAGTGCAATAGTTTAGTGTTTGGCTACTAACCAAAAGATTGGCAGTTCAAATCTACTAAGTCATTTTGTGAGAGAAGACCTGATGATGTACTTCCATAAAGATTGTTGCTATAGGAGCTCTGGTAGCATAGTGACTAAAGGACTTGACGGCTAACCAGAAGGCTGGCAGTTCAAACCCACCAGCCACTCCTCAGAAGGAAGGTTGGGCAATCCTACTTCCGTAGTGATACTGCCTCGGAAACACAAGGAGGGGTCGCTATGAGTCGGGGCCGACTCGACGGCACATAACAACAACAACAACATTGTTAGATGCCATCGAGTTGGTTCCAACTCATAGCAACATGATGTACAACAGAAAAAAATAATTCCATCACCAATGTCATATTTTCTGACTACTGGTGATTCTTCTTTGTTTCCAACTTTTACATTCCAATTACCTGTAATAAACAATACATCTTAATTGCAATGTTTGGTCAATTTCAGACTGTAGAAGCTGGTAAAAGTCTTCAGTTTCCTTGTCTTTGCTTTTGGTGGTTGGTGCAGAAATTTGAGTGATAGTGATATTAACTGGTCTTCTTGTAGGCATATGGATATTATCCTATCGGTGACAGCATTGTTCTTCAGGTAGCTCTTGAAAAGTTCTTTGTAACGATGAATGCCACACCATTTCTCTTCAATTTGTCATTCCTGGCATAGTAGATCATATGATTGTTTGATTCAAAGTGGCCAAAACCAGTCCATTTCAGCTCACTAATGCCTTGGATATCAATCTTTATGCATTCCATTTCATTTCTGACAACTTCCAATTTTCCCAGAATCATACTTCATATAATCCATGTTCCGATTATCAATGATGTTTGCAGCTCGCTCTTCTCATTTTGAGTTGTGTCCCATCAGCAAATGGAGGTCCTGAAAGCTTTACTGCATCCATGTCATTAAGATCAACTCTACTTTGAGGAGGCAGCTCTTCCCCAATCATATTTTGAGTGCCTTCTGATCTGAAGAGCTCATCTTCTGGCACTATATCAGACAATGTTTCAGGGCTATTCATAAAGTTTTCCAGTAATATACCAGACAGTGTTTCACTTCTATTCATAAGGTTTTCACTGGTAAATTCTTTGAGTATTGGATGGGCCCTTCCTTCCTTCTTCTGAGTCCGTCTTAGTCTGGAAGTTCTGCTGACACCTGTCCACCATGCCTGACCCTGCTGGTATTTGAGATACTGGTGCCATAGCATCCAGCCTCACAGCAACACAGAGCCACCACAGTATGACAACCTGACACACGGGTGGTGATTACAGTCAAGAAAACCTCTGTTGGTGGGGTCACTATGAGTCAGAATTGACTTGACAGAATCTAAGAATGTCAACAAAATGTAGGATGGGTATAATTTTAGATAAAAATATATCATTTTCTAAAAAATGGCAGTTTATTGCTTTACTCCTGTAATATATTGTCTTTGTATATAAATTCATACAATAAAAATTCTGCCATGGGTAGCACGAATGGTGAAGCTCTCAACTACTAGTGAAAAGTTGGCAGCTTGAGTCCACACAGAAGCACCTCAGATGAAAAATAATCTGCTTTTCAAACGTTACATCACTGAGAACTCTATGGAGTTTGACTCTGTCCACATGGGGTTGCCATGAGTCTGAAGCCACTTGATGGCACATAAAACAACAATTAATATATCATCGTGATATTCTCGTTTTATATTAGAGCATTGATGTTATCATAAACTGGCCAGTGTTTGTGAACCACAAAGTAGGACATCACCAAAAGTCTAAGGATCTAAGAATCATACACAAAACAACCTTAACTGTTTAGAGATTTTTAATTCTCAGGCTTTGGAGGTTTGGGTCAATGCTACCTGTTATCATTGAATTTCTTCTGAATTGAATTACAGTAAAGTTTCCATTGTGCAGTTTTAGTTTTCCCTAACATTTTTCCCCAAAGAGGAACAATGAGTCTCATAATGAAAGAAAGGGAAAAAAGGCAGAAAGATATGTGCCATTGCACTGCTTTGCTTCTCTCACAAATTTGACAAAACACTGACAGCCACTGACGCTGGTAAATTATACTTAATTGTCTTAACAGATGAGTTGAACGGACTTAAGCTAAATATGTTTTTGAAATTAATTTTGTTTTTATTCAAACCCAAACCCATTGCCACCGAGTCAATTCTAACTCTTAGTGACCCTATGGGACAGAGTAGAACTGCCCCATAGGGTTTCCAAGGCTATAAATCTTTATGGAAACAGACTGCCTTATCTTTCTTCCACAGAACGCCTGGGCTGGTAGGTTCAAACTGCCAGCTTTCTTTGTTAGCAGCCAAATGCTTTCACCACTGCACCACCAGAGCTCTTTTGTTTCTATAGATATGATTATTTTCTTTCTGTAGAAACAAACAATAAAATACTAATAAAAATATACTTGTCAAATAACATTAACTAGAAACATCACAAATTATAATGGAAAGCTGAAAGTAGGGTGAGCCAAGAGAGCTAGCAAGTGCAAGGGTGTGCTAAAACACTCAGTAATCAAGATGAGTAATATTTTAATAAATATTTAGCATCAGTGATGAACAAAATATCAAAATTTTAAGATTAGTATTCCCACTTTTTTATTCAGGCGCCAGTATAGTTTGGCATGGAACTATTGCAATTATATTGCTTTTTGTCTCTTTTAGAGGGTTTATTTTTTAACATCACTAGGGTGCCCTAGGAGCTCTGGTAGCATAGTGGCTAAAGCACTTGACTGCTAACCAGAAGCCTGGCGGTTCAAACCCACCAGCCACTCCTCGGAAGGAAGGTTAGGCAATCCTACTTCCGTAGTGATACTGCCTCGGAAACCCAAGGAGGGGTTGCTATGAGTCGGGGCCGACTCGACAGCACATAACAACAACAACAACAACAGGGTGCCCTTCGTGGGGCAGTGATGGCAGAATTCTTACCTTCCTTGAAGGAGACTTGAGTTACATTCCAGGCCATGCACAGGCAGCAGCTATCTGTCAGTGAAGGGTTGCCTGGCACTATGTTGCTGAACAGGATTCAGTGGTCTTCCCAGACAAGAGACACTAGGAAGAAAGATGTGGTGATCTATTCTTGAAAATAAGCCAAAGAAAACCTTATGGATCACAATGCTCTGATAGCAACTGAGCATGGGCATAGAATGGGAATGGACAGCATTTAGTTCATGTGCATGGGGCTGCCTTAAATTGGAAGCCAACTCAGTGGCAATAACAACAGTGTTCCTTTATGAAGCTTGTAACAGGATAATTTGCCTAATGGACCCTCTGACCTGAGAAATATAACCTTCCACCTAAAGGTTTATAATCTTGCTGAAGTTGGAGGAATATTTCTGAGAATATTTTAGTGTAAATACCTGCTTTAGCAGAACATTAAGCTATAAGACTTCTTCCTGTATTCGAACTGCATGATTTTAATAAGCATGCTTCAGGCCATCTTTATATTAAAACTTAAAAAAAACATTTTTAAAGGGAATTTTATAAAGTCATATTATTGTTGTATTAATATGTAGGCTTTTTTTTTTTTTTTAATCCCTGAGAGAGAAGTCATTGTTAAGTTATTATTATCCAGAAAAATAAAGGCAATAATATATTTTTATTAGGATACTAATCTCATCCAGAAGGCTTAGAAGCAATAGAAAACAGCATAACAAATACATTCTGGGGTCAGAATGCAAGCATTATTTTATGATGTTTAACTTATTAATATAAATAAATTAAATTTATTCTTATAAGAATCACATAGTTTTAAATAATGCAAGTAAATCATTGTGCAAAACTCTGGTTCAGATCAGACTTCCAGTTTTCACAAAGTCCTGAAAATGTAATTTTATGTGCCATTACCTTGAAATAAAGAAAACCAATTAAAATAATATAGCACTGACAAAGTTTCTGTTTTAATTTTTTTAATTCTAATAACACTGCTGATTGTTAAAGCTAAAAGACTTTCAAAAATCTTATTTGTATTTCATCCTTTAAGTCATCATTTCCTTTTCGTATTCTTCTCAGTTTGGGTACTAGGGGAAGACAGATTTTTCTTTGTGCTTTGCTTTCACTATTTATTTTCTTATTCTTGTGAAGTACATTTCCATGGTCGTATTTAAAAATATTACAAAATATTTTTCAAGCTATTTAAAAAAAAATCCAAGTTTTTTCTTTAATTTACTTACAAATTGTTAAATAAAAATATTTATCATAGTAAGAAGACACCTGAATTTTAATCTATTAAAATGTGCATAAACTAGAATAGGATAAACCTCATTTGTGTCATTGTCAAAAAGCATCAACTTAAAAATTGTTTTGGTAATTACTTTTAAACAGAGAACGTGTATGTTTTTTATTTGAAACCCTATAAAAAGGAATTCACTGTTTGTTTTGGGAGCTCTGGTGGCATAGTACCTAAGGCATTTGACTGCTAACCAGAAGGGTGGTGATTCAAACCCAACAGCCACTCCTCGGAAGGAATATTGGGCAATCTACTTCTGTAAGATACTGCCTCAGAAACCCAAGGAGGGATTGCTATGAGTAGAATTGACTTGACGGCAGGGAGGTTTTTTTTTTTTTTATTATTTTTTGGTCTTATCTTTTGGTTCTTTAGTGCTGCTCTAACAAAAAGTACTAAAAGTAGATGACTTTTAACAAAGAGGGATTTACTTTCATACAGTTTAGGAAGCTAGAAGTTCAAGTTCAAAATGCCAGCTCTAGAGGCTGGGTTAAGGCCCCTTGACCTTGGGCTTCAGCTCTCTGCCTCTTGCTTCTTGCCTGCCAGTGCTAAAGGCATCTCTTAACTCAGGCAGCTGCTGGCTGCTGAGGCTGACAAACCCAAGATTGACAAGTAAAATGTTACAGTCTCAAGATTATCAAGCAACATGCCAGTCCACTAGTTCAAGTACAGAAATAGTCCTAAATTTGGCAGACAACATGGCAGGCCACTGAGATGAAGACTTGGCCAAATTCAGGATACAGATGTACCAAAAACTAGGGACTTTACTGAAAGTTTTTTCTTATATATTGGAAGCACACCATATCCCTAAGGCAGCTACTCAGCTGCTCATAGTAGATTCCACTACGGAGTTGATTACCCATCGCATCAAGAGGAATAACTACATCCAGCTGCCCAGCCACTCAACCAGGCCCAGCCAAGCTGACATAAGGTCTTAACTACCACAGCCTTCTAGTAATTTTATTAATAAAAGCATTCATGCTGTAATGTAGAATATGAATTTTTCTAAGCATTAAAAGTAATATATAAATAAATTGGAGAACATCAGAATGTATAGTGAATAAATAATGTCTCACAAATTTATAGATAATTCCATATATAAAAACTGCTGACATTTTGATATATTTTCTGTAAGACATATTTTTGCTTTTCTTGGTACCCTGACTATAGCTATGTATCCTGCTATTTTTTAAAAAACATCATCATTAACTATCATTGATGTTTCTTAGTATCTTCAAGAGCTTTTACAAAATATTTTCATTTATTAATTGCACAATATTGTGTATTCCTCCCCATTCTTATAGTATTTGGCATTTTTGTCTTGTTTCTGATTTTAGTTATTAATATAAACACTGTAATAAACCTAAAGCTTTACATATACATATTAATTGTTTATTCAGATACCTTTCTATTAAGGAAACTGGGCTTGGGTGTGTTTCAGGTTTGATATACATTATTAATCTTTTTTCCAGGAAAGATGGATCCATTTACATTTTGCCCAATAGTGAAAAAGAATGCTCAATTTAACATAGCCATGAGCCCACTGAGTTCATTTGTTTGACTTTTCATCATAAATTCTGTGGGTGAAAAAATAGTATCATTTTGTTTTAAATTACATTTATTTAAATACTAGTTAATTTAAGTTTAAAACAAATACTTTTAAACTTTCTTCCACTGACAATGTTCTATTTATATCCTTTTTCTCATTTTTAAATATTCTTATTTTCTTTTTACATTAGAGATATTATTTGTTTTATTTGTAAATATTTTCCTCATGTTACTAGCTTTTAAATGCTTTTATGTATATTTCAGCTTTTATATATTTACACACTTTTAACTATCAATATTTTTCCTAGAAAGTTTATCCATTTTTAATGCTTATCTTTTCTAATTCAGAGATCAAATAAATATTCTCCTAAGCTACTCTTTTCTGTTTTTCTCCAGTTTCTTTGATTTTCTTTTGTCTTTCTAGCTCTAGCTCTCTTTTACTTCAATTTACTTGAACTCTCTGAAATTCACTTTGGTGTGTAGAGTGAGAAAACTACTTTCAGTGAAACAAAAGAAAAGAAATCAAACCCAAAACTCTTCTTTATCATGGCAATGATGCATTCCTGTGGTTAAAAAAAAAAAAGTTCAAAGGCTTTAAAATAAAATGAGTGAAAATTGCTCTTCCTTCTCACTTCTCTCCACCTCCTCTACTTACGTTCAGAAGTAAATCTATTAAAATGTATTTATTTTTCCTTCCCTTGCCTTCCCGTCTCTCCTTCCCCTCCTTCCCTCCCTCCCTTTCTTTTCTTTCAATATTCATTTCAGTTTACTCATCAATTCAGCAAATATTTTTGTGCTCCTACTATGTACTAAACTTTCTTGCAAACACTAGGGTTGTTGGGGGAACAGAACTTTCATTGTAGTGGGGTGGAGAGGGAAGAGTTAACCATTAGGTAATGTCAGAGAGTGATTAATACTGTGAAGAAACGTAAAACACAGTAATGAGATAAAGAGCAATTCTAGGGAGTAGAATAGTGAAGGACAAGATCGAAGATTTCACTTCTAATTTCATACTCACTGCTGTCTAGTGGGTTCTTACTCATAGCGACCCCTCCTTGGGTTTCAGAGGTGGTATCTCTACGGAAGTAGATTGCCCAATCTTCCTTCCCAGGAGCAGCTGCTGGGTTTCGACTGCCAGCTTTCTGGTTAGCTCAAATGCCTTAGGCGTTATACCACCCAAGCTCCTTTTTTATATGAGTAGTTTAAAACAGATCTCAGAAGAAATGACATTTAAGCTAAGACCTAAATGAAGAGTCATCAGCTATTAAAAAAAATCGGGGTACGTGAGCTCCAGGCAGAGGTAAGAGTGAGTCCGAAGGTCCTTGGGTAAAACTATATTTAAAGTGAGGTGAGAAATTAAGAAGGAAAGCAAATAAGGTCAGATGTAACTACTCTCAAGAACGCCCCTTGGTCTACTTTTGACATATATTTCTGAGATCTCTGATGCCTTCTACCACAGGATACTCGGGATAGTAGCATAGTTTTAACTTCTGCAGCTGTTTTTGCTGGGGAGTTGAGTATAACATGTCCTTACTAGTTTGATAACAAGCTTTGGTCCAAACTCCTGTTCTGATATTATTAAATGTGTGATTTTGTGCAACTTATTACCCCCTTAAGACTAAATTTCCTTAACTAGAACATGAAGAAAAGAATTATCACCTCATAGAACTGTTGGGAGGATTATAAAGAACACATTTATAAAAGCTTAGGTTGACAAATAGTAAGCATTTACATAGTGGTAGCTGAAAAAATATGTCACTATTTGGTAAGAAAATAACTGCTTTGTTAATATCTTGCTTTTATTCTTTCAGACGGTCTTTAAAATAACTAAGAAATAATATGAAAAAAACAAACAAAAAAGCATTCTTTCTAGATTGTTGTTGCTGTTGTTATGTGTTGTCCAGTAGGACCTGACTCATAGTGACCCCTCCTTGGGTTTCCCAGGCGATATCACTACAGAAGTAGACTGCCCAACCTTCCTTCCAAGGAGTGGCTGGTGGTTTTGAACTGCCAGCCTTTTGGTTAGCAGTCAAGTGCCTTAGGCAGTACGCTACCAAGGAAAAAAATATGTATCTGTTTGTTGTCGTTACTTACCATTGAATGGATTCTGACTCAAAATGACCCTATGGGACAGAGTAGAACTGTCCCTTAGGGTTTCCTAGGCTTTACAGGAGTAGATCACCACCAGGTCAGTCTCCAGTGGTGCTGTTAGGTGGATATGAAATGCCAACCTTTGGGTTAGTGGCTGAGTGACCGACCACTTACCCATTGTGCCACCAGAGCTCCCTAGATTTCTTCATTAAGAATCTTACTATTGCCAACTAAGAACATTCAATTATTCAAATATTCTCTTATGTCTTTCAAAACAGGTCTTGGGATGAGACCAGGTTGTCATATTTGCAGAACAGAAATATTTTTCCAACATAGATCTTGCATATTTCTTGTAAAGCCTGAGATGTGCATGTAAGATTAATTTATGTGCATATTAACTTTGTAAGATTTTAGTATCAATGCTATACAATGCTCCAAGTAATGTATCCAGTGGCAGTTAAGTTTTTAAAAAGTGAAATTACTCTTTTCTTGATAATTTTAAATAATTTACTTATAAAACAATCTGATTCTCAAGCTTCTTATGAAGAAGAAAAGAAATTTTTTTAACTTACATTATTTGTCTCTTAATTTTCCTATTTCTAGAGAAATTTGGATATTTGTATTTTCATAGGATATTGTCCCAATTTATTGATGCAGAATTATAGTGTACCCTTCTTTTTTTTCCCTTTCTAGTTGTAATTTCATTTGTTTTTCTCTTTTTTTATTGACTCCACTTGTCATTTAAAACATTTTAAAGCTTTTTTCAAAGAACTATGTCTTGACTTGAGACTTTTCTAAATTTTTCTGTTTTATAATCCATTATTTTTCCTTCCATATTTTGTTTTCTAACTTCACACATTTAGTTTTGTTTGCTTATTTTCCTATTTTAATAACAAAATAAGAAGTTATCTTTGTATAGCTTTTCTTGTACCTCCCAATTTTGATTTGTTTTTATTATGTAATTTATTATTGCATATTTGCTCTCCCTTTGGCAAAATAATAATTAAGGGAAGTGTTTTTCAATTTCTTAATATGGAATTTCAAAAATATAGAAAACAAGGTAGAATATCAGTATCAGGAGAGTTCATTCAGCAAGCTGATTTCCAATTCTTTTTCAGTGATAGTCATTACCTTGATAATTTACATACCCCAGGTTTTAGCCATTAACTCTAAAGAATGAGAAAACAGATGTTAATTTTTAGAATATAGAGAATATATTCATCTCTCAGACATAAATCCTCATTAATTCCTTAAGACATTCCTATAGAAAAGCAGAAAACTCAACTTGCTAATTAATAATGAAAACATACCTATTGTGGGAAAACTTATGGACTTGTGACCAATCTAGTCTCTTCAGAGGTCGATTTACAAGGGGAACTGAGTCACCTTCAGAATCTTGTTGTATGAGCAAATGTAGTGAGTTAGGTGAATTAAAGATCTGTGCAATTAGCATAAGATCAGCCAAACCATAGGTACTGCAGTTGTTAGTTTTA
>NW_006921886.1:4205289-4211092 GCF_000298275.1 Orycteropus afer afer
TTTTTTTTTTTTTTTTTTCTGACTCTGTTTTACTGAGCAGAATGTCCTTTCTCCAGAAACTGGTTCCCCCTAATGACATATTTCACAGCCCTTGCTTCTAAGGAGCATTCTGTCTGTATTTCTTCGAGACAGTTTAGTTCATTCCTTTGGAAGTCCATGGTATATTCACTATTCATTGTCAATGACATGATTCAAATTCATAAGTTCCTCGGTTTTCCTTATTCATTGTCCAGCTTTCATATGCATATGAGACAACTGAAAATACCATGGTTTGAGTGAAATGCACTTTAGTCCTCAAGGTGATATCTTTGTGCATTATACTTTGAAGAGGACTTTTGCACCTGATTTGCCCAAGGCAATACATTGTTTGATTTCTTGACTCTTGCTTACGTAGATGTCGATTGTGGATCCAAGTAAAATAAAATCCTTGACAACTTCAATCTTTTATTTCTTTATCATGATGTTGCTTACTGATCCAGTTGTGAGGATTTCTGTTTCCTTTATGTTCAGGTGTAATTCCAACTGAAGGCTGTAGTCTTTGATCTTTATCAGCAAGTGCTTCAAGTCATCTTTACTTTCAGCAAGTAAGGTTGTGTCATCTGTATATCGCAGGTTGTTAATGAGTCTTCCTCCAGTCCTGATACCATGTTCTTTTTCATAGAGTCTAGCTTCTCAGAGTATTTGCTCAGCATATAGATTGAATAAATATTGTAAAAGATACAACTTTGACACACATCTTTCTTCATTTTAAACCAGCAGTATCCCCTTTTTCTGTTTAAATGATTACATCTTGGTCTATGTACAGGTTCCACACAAGCACAGTGAAGTGTTCTAGAATTTCCATTCTTCACAATATTATCCATAATTTGTTATGACCCACACAATCTAAAGCTTTTGGATAGTCAATAAAATTTAGGTAAACATATTTCTGGTATTCTCTCTTTTCAGCTAAGATCCATCTGACATCAATAATGGTATCCCTTATTCCATATCTTCTTCTGAAACCACATTTAATTTCTGGTAGTTCCCTGTCTATGTATAGCTGAAACTGATTTTGAATTATTTTCAGTAAAATTTTACTTGCATGTAACATTAATGATATGGTATAATAATTTTTTAATTCTGTTGGATCCCCTTTCTTTGAGACGGGCACAAATAAGAATTTCTTTCAGTCAGTTGGCTGGATAGCTGTCTTCCAAATTTCTTGGCATAGATGAATGAGTGCTTCCAGTGTTCTATCTGTTTTGTTGAAACATCTCAATTGATATTTTGTAACTTTTTGGAGCCTTGTTATTAGCCAATTCCCTCAGGGCAGCTTGGAGTTCTTCCTTTAATACCATTTGTTCTTCATTGTATGCTACCTCATGAAATGGCTGAATGTCGACCAGTCCTTTCTGATATAGTGACTCAGTATATTCCTTCCATCTTATTTTGATGCCTCCTGCGTTGTTCAATATTTTGTCAATAGAATACTTCAAATTGCAACTCAAAGCTTGAATTTTTCTTCACTTCTTTCAACTTGAGAAAGGCTGAGAATATTTTCCTTTTTGGTCTTCTAAATCTAGATCTTTGCACATTTCATAATACTTTATCTTCTCAAGCCACCATATGATATCATCTGTTCAGTTCTGTTACTTCATCATTTCTTCCCTTTGCTATAGCTGGTATGAGTTCAATAGCAAATTTTGGAGTCTCTTCTAGCATCCATTTTTGTCTTTTCTTTCTTTCCTTTTTAATGCCCCTTTGCATTTGTCATGTATGATGTCCTTGATGTCATCTCATAACTAACTTGTCTGGTCTTCAGTCATTGGTGTAAAATGAATCCAATCTATTCTTGAGAGGGTCTCTAAATTCAGATGAGATATAATCAAGGTTTTATTTTGGTTGTACTGGACAGGTTTTAAATTTCTTCAGCTTTAACTTGAATTTGCATAACCTCCAATGATTGTCTGTTCCCCAGTCAGGCCCTGACCTTGTTTTGACTGATAATATTGAGCTTCTTTATTGCATCTATCCACGGATGTGGCTCATTTGATTCCATCGGGCAAGGTCCAATGTATCACCACCATTTATGTTGTTGGAAATGGTATTTTCAAGGAATAAGTCTTTGGTCTTTAAAAATTCTGTCATGAGATCTCCAGTGTTGTTTCTAACACCAAGACCATATTTTCCAAGTGTTAATTCTTCTTCTTCATATCAAACTTCCACATTCAAATCATCAATAATTTTCAATACACTTGACTGCATGTTTCATCAATTTCAGTCTGTAGAAGTTGGTAAAACTCTTCATTTTCTTCATCTTGGCTTTAGTGGTTAGTGCTTTAGTGTTAAACTTGGATAATAGCTGTATTAATTGGCCTTCCTTGTACTTGTATGGATATTATCCTGTCACTGAAGGCACTGCACTTTAGGGTAGATCTTAAAATGTTCTTTTTGGTGATGAATGTGACGCCATTCTTTTCAATTTGTTAATCTCAGCATAGTTGACCATATGATTGAAAAATTCAAAATGGCCAATACTAGTCCATTTCAGTGTACTAATATATAGGAAGATGGGGCAATCTACTTCCGTACTTATACTGCCTCGGAAACCCAAGGAGGGGTCGCTATGAGTCAGGTCTGACTTAACGGCACATAACAACAACAACAACAACAACAATATCTAGGATATTCATCTTTATGCTTTCTATTTAATTTTTTGCAACTTCCAATTTTCTTAGGTTCATACTTCGTGCATTCCATATACAATTATTAATGCAGGTTTGCAGCTATTGCTTCCCACTTTGAGTCACGCTACATAGCAAATGAAGGTTTTGAAAGCTTTACTCCATCCACATTATTCAGGTGGACAATATTTTGAGGAGGTACTTTTTCCACGGTTGTATTTTGAGTGACTCCCGACTTGAGGAGCTTGTTTTCCACACTATATCCCATAATACTATGTTGCTATTCATAAAATTTTCACTGCATAATTTTTTCTGAACTTGATTACCACATACATCTTCCTAGTTCACCTTAGTCTGAATGCTGTGCTTAAAACTGTCAACCAGGGTGACCCTGCTGGTATCTTGACAGTGTCATAGTTACCACCAGTGATATAGTTATCATCATCACAGAAACACACAAGACACCACAGTAAAACAAACTGACAGACAAGTGGTGGAGGTCCCCTCTTGTTGTCTTCTTTTACAGAATCCTGTTTGCTTCTTTGATAGCATTTAATGTTTATATATATATATTTATCCACCAAGATCATAGCTACCTTGTTCACTTTAAATGCCTAGTATCTAGCATAGTGCCTGGCAATATATCTGGCATATAGTAGGCTCTTTGAAATAGCCTTTGAATGAATTAACAAATAGTGTTACCACATGTGGTATATAAAGCATAAAATCTGAGCTCAGAACTCTATCTGCCAAAAGAAAGTATGGCATTTGAATTCCATCAGTTTATCCTGAACAGATCTTGAGTCTCAAAATGAGATAATACAAAAACATCTTTAAAAGCTGAGGGATGGTATAATGAAGACAATATACTTGAGGCAAAACTGAGAAGAAATAGGAGTCCTTTATCTACAAGTAACTCATCTTGTCACTTTTTAAACATTTTTTCTTTTGTAAATGTTGAAGAAATGTCACCATGTTATTCTCACATATGCCTGAAGCATTTTTAACTTATATTTTGTCAATGTACACATTTAATTGAAAAGTCAGAATTATCAAACAAATATCCATTTTGTTGTTTATTATGATTTAATGTAAAGAAAATATTTTAAAAGTGTGATTTATTTGTATATTAATTTAAGTTTAAATTATAGGTAATTTTAGTATCTAGAACTGGAATAAATAGAATAATTGAAAAAAATAGTGTTCAGTTATTCTCATTTAGTAGTAACTTGGTACCTACCCAGATTTTTAAAGAAAGAAAGGGGATAAAATTGATGCCTAGGTTCTGGATTGTTGTTGTCCTTATGTGCCACTGAGTTGGCCCTGACTCATAGCGACCCCTCCTTGGGTTTCCGAGGCGGTATTACTACAGAAGTAGATTGCCCAACCTTCCTTCCGAGGAGTGGCTGGTGGGTTTAAATCGCTAGCCTCCAGGTTAGCAGTCAAGTGCCTTAGGCACTGTGCTACCACAGCTCCCAGGTTCTGGATTAGAGTTTGTTTTAGGTAGTGTATCCATGTTTAAAAGATACAGTAACCCCATGCAATAATATATCTTGGACAAAGAGTATGATATGGTGTTTCTTACCTAGAAAAGTTCAGAATAACCTTTCAAATAAATCATTTTCAGACTTTGGCTAGGAGGAGAGAGACTTCATTTTATACCTATGGGAAAAATTCACAACTTTTCATATAACTTCTTTCATTCCATTTGCTATCTGACAAAACATTCTTCTTTCTTTAGTTATACCAGCAGAGTTGCACAGGGAAATTTTTCTTCCTATAATGTCCATTTTATATCCATTTAATTAACTCTTTTCCTTAGCAATATCATGTTGTTGTTGTTATGTGCTGTTGAGTTGGATCCAACTCATAGCTACCCTTCCTTGAGTTTCTGAGTTGGTATCACTACAGAAGTAGATCACCCAACCTTCCTTCTGATCATGGGCAAGTAAAATTTTGCTAAAAATAATTCAAAAATGGCTGCAGCCATGTATTGACGGAGAACTATGAGAAAGTCAAGCCAGATTCAGAAGAGGGATGTGGAATGAGAGATATCTTTGCTGATATCAGATGGATCGTGGGTAAAAGCAAAGAATAATAGAAAGATATTTACCTGAATTTTATTAATTATGTAAAGGCATTCAACTGTGTAGATCATAGAAAATTATGGATAGCTTTGTGAAGAATAGGAATTCCAGAACACTAAATTGTGTTCATGAGGAACCTGTACATAGACCAAGAGGCCGTTGTTTGAACACCAAAAGGGGATATTGCATGGTTTAAAATCAGGAAAGATGTGTGTCAGGGGTGTAGCTTTTCACCATACTAATTCAGTTGGTATGCTGAGCAAATAATCCAAGAAGCTGGGCTATATGAAGAGCATAGCAGCCTCGGGATTAGAGGAAGACTCATGAATAATGTGCAATATGTAGATGACACAACCTTATTTGCTGAAGATGACTTGAAGCACTTACTGATGAAGATCAAAGACTCCAGCCTTCAGTAAGGATTACCCCTCAACATAAAGAAAACAACATCCTCACAAGTAGACCAATGAGCAACAGAATGATACATGGAGACAAGATTGAAGGTGTCAACCATTTAATTTTACTTGGACTCACAATCAGTGCCCATAGAAGCGGAAATCAAGAAATCAGATGATATATTGTCCCTGGCAAATCTTCTGCAAAAGAGCTCTTTAAAGTGTCCAAGAGCAGGGATGTCAATTTGAAGACTAATGTGTGCCTGACCCAAGCCATAGTCTTTTCAATAGCCTCATGTTCATGTGAAAGCTAAACAATGAGTAAGGAAGACCAAAGAAGAATTGATACATTTGAATTGTGGTGTTGGTGAAGAATACTGAAAATATTATGGCCTACCAGAAGAATGGACAAATCTATCTTGGAAGAAGTATAGCTAGAATTCACCTTAGAAGCAAGAATGGCCAGACTTCATCTCACAAAATTTAGTCATGCATATGACTACTAACCAGAAGTCTGGCAGTTCAAACCCACCAGCCACTCCTCAGAAGGAAGATTGTGCAATCTACTTCTGTAGAGATATGGCCTTGGAAACCCAAGGAGGGGTCACTATGAGTTGGTTTCAACTCGATGGCAGTGAGGTTTTTTTTTTTTTTT
>NW_006921886.1:4211787-4214353 GCF_000298275.1 Orycteropus afer afer
CCTCCTTTTGAGCCCGGCAGAGTGGCCAAACTAACCAATCATAACATCAGAACTCTAAGCACCTGAGAGAGAGCAGCAACCTCCCAGAATATTGCTTTGTGTTGCGCCCAACAGAAATATCCTAGGTGGATAACTTTAGCAATCAGGAGCCCCTCAGTTGCTCACAGCAAATTCCACCACAGAGTTTACAAAGACTTATGGCTAGAAAAGCCACACTAAGTAATTTGCTAATTTCCTGGTCCTGTGCCATCCTCATAATCATTGTTATATTTAAGCCATTTGTTGCAGCCACTGTGTCATTCTATCTCCTTTAGGGTCTCTTTTTCACTGACCCTCTACTTTATTAAACATAATGTCTTTCTCCAGGGACTGATCCCTCCTAATAAAATATGAGAGTTGAAGCAAAAAAAAAAAAAGCCTCATATTTTATATAAATTTATTCTAAATGTGTGTTCTTTTGTCAGTCAAACTTTGGAAACTAGATCTGACCATTTCCATTTAAAGGGGATGAAAGGGTACAAAGATTTATATTTGCCATAGACAATATAAAAAATATATATTTATGCTCACTAAATTATTCTTAGGTTCTACATAATGCCTTCCATAATTTTCACCTTTTTATAATTTATTCTTAAGTACATATGCACACAGTACTATAACCTTTGAAGCACAAAATCAGTCTCTAGGTAAATTCCCATCCTGACAGAGCCATCCAGCTAAGTGATATTGATGGAACTTTAATGATAGAAATTAATTACAGGGTTGAGTTGTTTCTCACCATTGTGTGCCACCATGTTGTCACTTGCTTTCAGCTTCAGTGCTCCCTGCCACTTGTCTCTCAAGAATGTTTTGCTTGTAATTGAAGTATGTGCATGTTTATCTCGGTTTGAACATATGTGTGTGTAGAAGAGAGGATTCCATTTTGCTGATCACAGCTTGTGATGATTGTTTAGCTCTTTAGATCACTTTTATTTCCCAGAGTCTATTTCTTCTTTCCAATTTCCCTGAGAGAGACATTTGAAATATTGAATAAGCTGGTCACTGTTCTTTTACATAATTGCAGGATCCTCTATTTATTAAAAACAGTGCAGATAGTATAAATCTTGTTAACTTTTAAAATAATATATTTATATTGTGGTATTATATGTTCAAATGGATCTATATTCAAGTGCACAGTATACTGTAACAATGCTGTGGGAAGTTAGAGAATGTTTAACATAATATGCCACTTCTTAAAAAATAGAGTTTTGAACTATTTATAGCCAGGTGTGTATTGGAGGTTTAGAAATGAAAAAGAGAAAAGAGAAATGAAATAGAATGTATGTAGTAGAATCTTAGGGAAATGTTTTAAGCTATCAAACCTAATATGAAAATAACTGGAATCTAGGTGATGCCTTTTTATTTTTAAGCCAGTGACAGCTTAATAAAATTGTAGAAGACAGGGATTGGAAATAGCTTTAGAAGAAAGAAGACACCAAAATAGATGCAAAATAGGAAATCACTTTGACCATGAACCATAGTAACAAATATATTTTACATTGTAGCCTCTTGTGCCTGTACACACACACACACACACACACACACACACATTTCAAAAACAATAATTTTCTTTACTATATACTAAAGTAGCATAGTGCCTCAGGCACTTGACTGCTAATCAGAAGACTGGTGGTTCACACCCACCAGCCACTCCTCTGAAGGAAGGTTGGGCAATCTACTTCCTTAGTGATACTGCCTCGGAAACCCAAGGAGGGGTCGCTATGAGTCGGGGCCAACTTGATGGCATATAACAACAACAACATATACTAAAGGTGCTTTAGTGCTACAGTGGCCAAAGCATGTAGCTACTAACCAAAAGATCAGTGGTTCGAACCTACCAGCCATTCCATGGGACAAAGATGTGACAGTCTACTTCTGTAAAGATTTACAGCCTTGGAAACCCTGTGGGACATTTCTACTCTGTCCTGTAGGGTTGCTATAAATCAGAATTGACTCAACAGCAGTGGGTTTGGTTTTGGTTTATATACTAAAGGAACATCAGTCCTGCAATTGTTAAGTGCTCAGCTACTGACTGAAAGTTGGTAGTTTGAAATGACCAGAGACTCCACAGGAGGAAGACCTGGCAATCTAGTAAAAAAAGTTGTTATTGTTGTTAGGTACCATTGAGTTGGTTCAGATTCATAGCAACTGTGGTAGTTCAGTTTGTGTGTCAACTTGGCTGGGCCTGGTTGAATGGCTGGGCAGCTGGATGTAGTATTCTCCATGATGAGATAGTAATCAACTCCATGGCGGAATCTACTGCGAGCAGCTGAGTAGCTGCCTTAGGGTTATGATCTGCTTCCTGTATATAAGCAGAAGCCTTGGGGAATAGTCTCTAGCTTATGACACACTTGGACCCTGCAAGTAACTGTGTCATTGTTCAGCAGGCTGACATGCTCTGCCGATCTTGAGACTTACAATGGGCTTGAATTAATGGCATGCTGTGTGGTTTGGTGCCGCAGACCAGCACAGCCACTGGGCTCCGCACTTAATTTCGAAGGTGACTTCGGGTGAATAGGGAGTCGGC
>NW_006921886.1:4215103-4217099 GCF_000298275.1 Orycteropus afer afer
CTGCTCCATGAACTTTTCATTATAACTAGAAACAATCATTCCCATTAAAATTACCAAGATCATCAAAGGACAAAAACAAAAGATAGAGAGAGCACACTTGACCCCAGGAAGCCTGCTGTTTCCTTGAAACAATCGCTTCAGGCCGGTGACTATGTCACGCGGACCCCACTGGGGCTGTCGTGGCAGTTTGGTAACATTGGGACTGTGCCATTTTGTCGACCTTGGGCTTGTTAGCCTCAGCAGCCAGTAGCTGCCTAAGTGAAGAGATGCCTCTACTTAAGTGGGCTGGGAGCAAGAGGAAGAGTTGAAGTCCAAGGTCAAGGGGCTTTCACAGAGCCCCTAGAGCCTGGCACTTTGAACTTGGACTTAAAGCCTCCAAACTGTGAGAGAATAAACTTGTGTTTGTTAAGGCCATCCCATTTGTGGCATATCCTTGTCAGAGCAGCACTAGGTAACCAGAACAGAAACCTTATGCACAACAGAACCAAAAAAGCCAAGTACTGTGCTATCCTCACAATCATTGCCATGCTTAAGCCCACTGTTGCAACCACTGTATCAATGTATCTAGGTGAGGACCTCCTCTTGTTTTCTGACCCTCCACTTTACCAAGCATGATGTCCATCTACAGGGATTGGTCCCTCCTGATAACAGGTACAAAATACATAAGACGAAGTCTTGCCATCTTTGCTTCTAAGGAACATTCTGGGTACGCTTCTTCCAAGACAGAGTCATAAATTCTGTGTCCATTCTTCTGGTAGTTAACACCATAATTCAAATGCATCAATTCTTCTTTGGTTTTCCTTTTTCATTGTCTAGATTTCAAATACATATAAGGTAGTTGAAAATACCATGGCTAGGGTCAGGTGTACTTTAGTCCTGAGGGTGATATCTTTTTAGCACATTAAAGAAGTGTTTTGTAGCAGAAATGCTCAATGAAATATGTTGTTTGATTTTTTTTGCCTGCTGCTTCCGTAGGTGTTGATTGTAGATCCAAGTGAAATGAATCCTTGACAACTCCGATATTTTCTCCATATATCATGATATTGTTTATTGGTCCAGTTGTGAAGATTTTTGTTTTCTTAATGTTGACTGTACTCCATACTGAATGTGTAGTCTTTGATTTTCATCAGTAAGCACTTCAAATCTTTTTTCATATTCATCATTCAAGGTTGTGTTATCTGCCTACTATTAATGAGTCTTCTTCAGTCCTGATGTTGCATTCTTCTTTGTATAGACCAGCTTCTCAAATTATTAGCTCAGCATACAGGTATGGTGAAGGATACATCCCTGACACACACCTTTCCTGATTTAAAACCATGTAGTATTCCCTGGTTCTGTTTGAACAACAACCTCTTGGTCTAAGTACATGTTTTGGAATTCTTTGCAATGTTATCCATATTTTTTTGTGATCTACACAGTCAAATGCCTTTGTATAGTCACTAAAACACAATAAACATCTTTCTGATATTCTCTACTTTCAGTCAATATCCATCTGATATCAGCAATGACATCTCTCATTCAGTGTTCTCTTCTGAATCCAACTTGAATTTCTGGCAATTCCCTCTTGACATACTGTTGCTGTTTTTAATTATTTTCAGCAAAATTTTATTTGCATATAATACTAATGATATTGGTTGATAATTTCTGCATTCTGTCAGATCACTTTTCTTTTGAACAGCCCAAATATGGATCTCTTCCAGTTGATTGACCAGGTAGCTGTCTTTCAAATTAGATGATTAAGTGCTTCCAGTGTTGCATCTATTGTTTGAAACACATCAACTGGTATTCTTTCAACTCCTGGAGCCTTGGTTTCAGCCAATGCCTTCGGTGCACTTTGTACTTCTTCCTTCAGTACCATAAGTTCTTGATCATATGCCACCTCTTAAATGGTTGAATGTTGACAGACCCGCAAAAACGGCAAGGAAGCCACATGTTCTGACCTCCTCTAACCCTACAAGGGGAAGACAGGATTACCAGCAGTAACCCAAGGCCTATT
>NW_006921886.1:4217464-4219882 GCF_000298275.1 Orycteropus afer afer
CTCAACCAGCAGTCAGAGAGAGTTCTGCCTCCAGGAGGCCTCCTTTTGAGCCCGGCAGGGTGGTCAAACTAGCCAATCATAGCATCAGAACTCTAAGCACCTGAGAGAGAGTGGGCACCTCCCAGAACATTGTTTTGTGCCACGCCCAACAGAAATACTCTTTTTGGTACAGTGAGTCTGTATATTCCTTCAATCTTCTTTTGATATCAGCTGCATCACTAAATAGGAGCTCTGGTGGAGTAGTGCCTAAGGTCTTTGACTGCTAACCAGAAGGGTGGCGGTTCAAAACCACACCCAGAAGGAAGGTTGGGCACTACTTCTGTAGTGATACCACCTTGGAAATCCAAGGAGGGGTTGCTATGGGTCGGATCCAACTTGACAGCAGTGAGTTTGGTTTGGTTTGACATCACTAAATATTGTGCCCACTGTTATTTTTGTTAGATGTCATGGAGTCAGCTCCAACTCATAGCGACCTCATGTATAACAGAAAATGAAATAGAATACTTCAATATTGCAACTTGAGGCTTTATTTATTTTTTTTCCCCCAGTTCTTTCAGTTTGAGAAATGTTGAACGTGTTTTTCCCTTTTGGTTTTCTAACTCCACATCTTGGTACATTTCATTATAATACTTTTCTTTGTTTTCTTGAGCTGCCCTTTAAAATCTTGTGTTCAATTCTTTTACTTCATCTTCTCTTCCATTTACTTTAACTACTTTATGTTCAAGAGCAAGGTTCAGAGTTATTGACATCCATTTTTATCTTTTTCCTTTTTCTTTTTTAGTATCTTCTCTTTCCTTTCTTCATGTACAATATCCCTGATGTCATCCCATAACTCCTCTGGTCTTTGGTCATTAATGTTCAGTACATCAATTCTGTTCTTGAGACAATCTCTATATTCAGATAAGATATATTTAAAGTCACCCTTTGGCTCTCTTGGATTTGTTTCAATTTTCTTCAACTTCGTGTTGAACTTGCATATGAACAGTCAGCCCCTGGCCTTGTTCTAATTGATAATATTGTACTTTTCCATCGTCTCTTTCCATAGATGTGGATTTGATTGCTGTATATTCCACTGGTGATGTTCCTGTGTATAGTTGCCATTTATATTGCTTTTAAAAAAAATCTGTTTCTAATGAATAATAAATATGGTAGCCAAGAAAACTGTATGGGGCAGTTATACTCTGTCCTGATGTGTTACTATGAGTCAGAATTGACTCAACAGCACACAACAATTTATATTTTGTACTTTTACATTTTTTTCCCCGTAATTTATTCTATTTCACCTGAAGGGGAAAGAATTTATTCTACCAATGGGGCATAATGCATAGTATGAAAACCACAAACCAACACCAATTTCCTCATTTAACAAAGGAGGAAAGCATGACACTGACAGATTGTGTGATATCCCAAAATATGCAAGCTGCCACTTGCATAGCTCTGACCCCCTAACTCCCAGGACACCATGATTTCTATTATGATTCAAGGAAAAGACCATAGGATTGAATTTTTTAAAACAAGTTCAATGCTGGTTTTGCCACCCTTAGTTTAGTGAGATACCTTAAATTTTTGCTGGAAAGAGATAGGAACCAAAATAAACAAAAAGTTACTGTAATATAACCTTGAATATACCATTTAACTTATTCTTTACAGATTTCCAGATGTATCCTTTAAGTGCCTCCACCACTGATGTCCACTGTACTTTGGTTGAGTTTTAAATGACATAGTTTAAGCTTTTTTAACTATATATAATACTACAAATTCAAAACATCTGCCTCCTTAGCATCTTCTTTAGCTGTTGTAATTCAATTTTCCTGCCATTGGATTAAGGCCTTACCATTAAATTCAGTAGGGAAAACTAATGTTACCAAATATATATTTTGTATCAGTTAGAAAACCATCCAACATCATTATCTCATTTTTTCAACAACAGCCATAGGAGGTGAGCATGTTAGTTTGTATTGTTCCTTGTTTATTGATCACTTTAAAATGTTTAATGATTGCTCCAGTTCTCGTATCTAACACCCAGTGGAACTTTGGCCAACTCAAGCCTTTTAAGTTGTAAACTAGTGCTCTTTCTTTAGTGTGGATAATGCATGGGCATGCTATATAGGATAACATATTCAGATATCCTTGGAGCTAAATTCTATGCTGACTTGTACTTCCCCTGGCTGGTCATATAGTATAGTTGGTGCTGCTCTCTTCCAAAGCTTATTGTTGTTATTAGGTGCCATCAAGTTGGCTCCTACTCATAGTGAGCCTATGTGCAACAGAACGAAACACTGCCTGGTCCTGTGCCAGCCTCACAATCCTTGTCATAACTGAGTCCATTGTTGCAGCCACTGTGTCAGTCCATCTCATTGAAGGCTTTTCCCTTTTTTGCCGACCCTCCACTTTACCAAGCATGATACCCCTCTCCAA
>NW_006921886.1:4220927-4230486 GCF_000298275.1 Orycteropus afer afer
ACCAGCTGCCCAGCCACTCAACCAGGCCCAGCCAAGTTGACACACAAACTGAACTACCATGATGAATCTTGCTACAATACTGATGCCATACTTTTCTTCATATAGTCCAGCTTCTCAGATTATTTGTTCAGCATACAGATTGAATAACTATGGTGAAAGGATACAAACTCTGACACATATCCTTCCTGATTTTAAACCATTCAGTATCCCCTTGTTCTGTTCAAACAGCAGCCTCCTGGTCTATGTACATGTTCCTCATGAGTACAATTAAGTGTTCTGGAATTCCCATTCTTCTCAATGTTATCCATATTTTGTTATGATCCTCACAATTGAATGCTTTTGCATAGTTGATAAAACACAAGTACACATCTTTCTGGTATTCTTTGCTTTGAGCCAAGATCTATTTGTCATCAGCAATGATATCCCTCATTCCCCATCCTTTTCTGAATCCAGCTTGCATTTCTGGAAGTTCTCTGTCAATATATTGCTGCAACTGTTTTTGAATTATCTTCAGCAAGATTTTACTTGCTTGTGATATTAATGATATTGTTTCACAATTTCAACATTCTTATGGCAACTACTTAATAAATAATACATTTTCATTCATGTCTGATATAAACTGAAAAGCAAACACAGAAAAACTTTTCTGTTGCTTTACATATGCGGTGTCACAATTGTTCTTTCCAAGGGGAATGTGAATGCATCATATCTTACAAATTAGGTTATATTGTCAATAAAATTTATTTATTCCCTATGACATTTAAGTCTGCATTGATTTCAGTGATTCATTCTCTTACAGTTTGTGTTGGTCTAACAATTTGAAAGAATTATCCAGAGGGAGTACCCAAGAACACTTATCGAAGTAGAAGTTCCCAACCTCCACGGAAGCTGCACTGACTGATGGTTTACTTTTATTTCTTACTCCCCACTTCTCACCATCAGAGGCAGCCTTGCCACTGCTGTGATGATTGCCGTGTAGCTTCAAAAGTTCAGAAGAAGGAGGCAAGCTGTGGCAATTTTACAGCTCTAACTCCAGGGACATATTTCCAGGTAGAGAAATTCTGTTTATGTATTGAAATCTTGCTGGGCTGACTGTCTAAGTTTACCTAGGACCAAGAGGTTTCCCTTGATAACACACCCACAACAACTGAATTGATTCTGACTCATAGCAACATTTTAGGACAAAATAGAACTACCCTAGAGGGTTTCCAAGGCTGAAATCTTTATGGAAGCAGATTGCCTCACCTTTCCCCTCAAAGAGAAGCTGGTGGGTTAAAAATGCTAACCTTTTGGCTAGTAGCCAAATGATTTAACCACTTAACAAAACAAAACAAAACAAAACAAAACAAAACAACACTGCCATCAGGTTGAATCCAACTCATAGCAACCCCTCTTGTGTTTCCAAGCTGGTATCACTGCGGAAGTAGATTGCCCAACCTTCCTTCTGAGGAGTATCTGGTGATTTTGAGCTACCAGCTTTCTGGTTAGCAGTCAAGTGCCTTAGGCACTATGCCACCAGCGCTCCTGCTTTAACCACTATGCCACCAGAATGCCTTTCCCTAGATGAAGAGCCTTAAATGCTAAAACTGATAGAGTCCAGGACAATCTGGGATAAGTTGGTCATTCTATGTCTCACTCTCAAAGATGCATCTCCAAAATTATCTTGAATTTTTCATTTGGCTTAGTAACACTCAAGATATTTCAAAAAATTGAAGATTAGTTTGTGTTATCAAGCATCTCCTCAATAAATAAGTAAAGAAAGAAGTCTGTCTGCTCTGTTCCTAATAATTATCTACTATAAACTCAAAGAGAACTGGAAATTAGAGTAGAATGTAAACAAAAATGAAGCAATTAGGAGCTATTTAGAGGGAGGTGGGGAGGTAATAAGAGAATTAGGAGCCTGGGGAGAGAGTGAGGGTGCCAGGTAACACAGTTAATTGTTCAGTTACTAACCTAATTGTTAGTGGTTCAAATCCACTCAGAAGTAAGAAAGGGCTGGCAATCTACTTTTGAAAGATCATAGACATTAAAAACTTTATGGAGCCCCATTCTATTCTGGAAGATATAGGGTGCTATGAGTTGAAATCAGCTTGATGGCAACTGGTTTAGGGGAGACTTAGAAGGGGCTAAGAAAAGAAATGTAGAAGAAATGATATTAAAGTATAAGCAACCCATGTAAAAAAACATTTTCTGAGGTCAATCATCCACCCAGAGTTGGGGATGAAGCTTTCTATAGAGATTGCACACACAATGCCTGCTGTATTTCTAGCCACCTTTTCTCCTGTTTTATACATCCTGCGAATCCCAACTCTTCATATTCAGACACCACGTCTAGTAACATATGTGACAATCACTGTTTAGCTTCTGTATATATAGCAATGAAAGAAACAGGCTAAAAGATCTGCCCTCATGGAGTTTACAATGTAGGACAAAGGAGAGACCAGTAATCCATAAACAAAATTAGCAAAATTTATAGTACATTAGATTCTCTAAATTCTTCAGAAAAAAATAAAGCAGATTAAAACAAACAAACAAAAACCCCACTCCCATCAAGTTGAGTCTGGCTCATAGTGACCTTATAGGACAAAGTAGAACTGCCCAGTAGGGTTTCCAAAGCTGTAAATCTTCACAGAAGCAGACTGTCTCATTTATCTCCCAAGGAACAGATGGTGGGTTCAAACAGATGACATTTTGATTAGCAGCCGAATGCTTTAACCACTATGCCACCAGAACTGCTGAAGCAGATCACTCCCTCACTCTCACTGTTGTCTAGTGGATCCAACTCACAGCGATCCCTCCTTGGGTTTCCGAGGCAGTATCTCTGTGGAAGTAGATTGTCCAGTCTTCCTTCCGAGGAATGGCTGGTGGTTCAGATTTGAACCACCAGCCTTCTAGTGAGCAGTCAAATGCCTTAGGCACTATACCACCAGAGCTCCCAAAGCAGATAAAGAGAATCAGAAATGGATGCAAGGTTCATACTCACTGTAGATCTCACTGAGGAGGTGAGATATAGAAGCTAAATATAAAATGAATGCCTTAGAAATTGGGACATCCTAGCCAGTTATTATTTCAGAGACTTAATATTTTGTAAAGCTAGGAGACAAATGCAAAGGAAAGCTTTGCTTCTAAATCAATAAATAATAAAGGATGTGCACTAAAAACAGCTAGAAAAGTTAAAGAATCTAACAAGAGAAGGATCAAGCCTCCTTATGCTTGTAAGACTATATTACTGCCATTTTATCACATTTTCATTTATTTGTTTGTAATTGACCAGAGAAATACTAGAATCTGCTCCTTGACTGCACCCTCAGGCACTATATTTTATGAAGAAACCTCTATAAGCAAGTCAGAGCATAACACGTAAACCAGATTTCTCTTGACACAATTCATCTCTTACTTTTGTTTCAGCAGAAACTAGACATCCTTCAGCCAAGTTATAGGAGCTTGCAGCCTGAGGCAT
This sequence comes from Orycteropus afer afer, assembly GCF_000298275.1. NCBI lineage: Eukaryota > Metazoa > Chordata > Mammalia > Tubulidentata > Orycteropodidae > Orycteropus > Orycteropus afer. Next base: position 4,224,388 of record NW_006921886.1, read on the forward strand.
TGAATTGCATTGGACATAAAAGCCCTTATAATAACTTACTTAAACATTCTGTTATATTAAAACAAACAAAAAAAAACAAGACAAAACCTCACTACTGTCAAGTCAGGTTTGACTCATAGTGACCCCTCCTTGGGTTTCAGAGGCAGTATCACTATGGAAATAGATTGTCCAACCTTCCTTCCAAGGAGTGGCTGGTGGGTTTGAACCACCAGCCTTCTGGTTAGAAGTTAAATGCCTTAGGCAGTACGCCACCAGAGCTCACACATTCTGTTATAGCTGCATGGAATTTATCCATCAGAGCAGTGAGTAGGTGACCCACTTCAGTAACTCCTGGTTTTCATACACACCCCATAAAATACTGACTAATACACTATTTTAATGTGAAAACCCAGCATCTTTTGATCTTGAGAAATGAGATACAATTGTGATACTTTCCTTTTAAATTATAGTGGTTGGTTTATTTGTTTCTTTTGGAAAATCACTCTAAATACTTTTTTTTTTGGCATTTATAGCAGATTTTTATTTTACTAAAGTTAATGTTGTTGTTGTTGTTGTTGTATGTCATTGAGTTGGACCCAACTTATAGAGACCCCTCCTTGGGTTTCTGAGGCAGTATCACTACAGAGATAGATTGCCCAACCTTCCTTGTGAGGAGTGGCTCATGGGTTTGAACCACCAGCCTTCTGGTTAGCAGTCAAATGCTTTAGCTACTATGCTACCAGAGCTCCTGCTAAAGTTAATAGATATTGATATTTACCACAGAACATAAGAACTTGTGTTTTCTGAAGCAAAGGTACAATTTTAAGAATATATAGAATAATCACTTTTCCTGAATTGTTTCAGCTATTGATTCTCCTAAGTGGATGACATAGGGAGACAAATCTAGGCTGATATCACAAATGCCCATGTGGTATAAACTATGAAAACATTACATTAGCTTGTTATATTTAATGACATCTAAAATTAATTATTTGGCAATCATTGAATAAAGTACTGACTATGGGATTTTTTAATACCCAGAAATCAAAAGTGGATTCTCAAGGAACAGGTAATTGTTCCTCCATCACGAGTATCAATCCAGAAGCTTCTGTTTGGAGTCTCAGCATCACAAGAGTTTGTGTAAATTCCAGACTACAAAGTACTTTAGGACAGAAGTACTTAGGTTGACCTTTACACTTTATTTTATTTAGCAGCTCTATTTTCATTCCTTGGAAGGAAGATTGGGCAATCTACTTCCTTAGTGATACTGCCTCGGAAACCCAAACAGGGGTCCACTATGAGTTGGGTTCGACTTGATAGCACATAACAACAACAACAAGATTGTCATTCAGGGCTGATTGAGTTCTGGCGCCTGGTAGAACTGGCCTGGGGTGGCATAAACTTGGGTCTTCATTGCTGAACTAAAGCACTTAGTAAAATTATTATATTGATATGGTTATTAATTCTCTTTACAAAATGTTGAGTTGATGGGGTTGCCTTGCCCAATCATCAGTCTTAATTCCTAGTCAGTAAGATAACAAAAAGAAAAAAAAGTTTAAGCTTGAGGAAGCTAAATAGCTGAAATTAAATTAATATATAATGAATAATTCTCTCTTTTCAGTGAGCACATTTGATTTTTAAGACCTTTTGTTTCTTTCAACCATGGAAGTTGGGTTGATTGGAGAAGAAGGCATTATTATTAAAATCTATGAACACATATTGATAGCCCTGTAACATGATTACCTCAAAATGGCTATGTATCGCTGAAGATGGTGTCCTATACTCATATGGCAAAAAGTATATTAAACTTTGACCGTGATCTTTTTTTTCATTTTCTGGAAGAATACTTCGGTAATGTATGAACCACTGCTGGACCCTCAATTACCAGAATCATCATAAAAATCAAGAGGAATACAGCACAAATAGAAACTTAGAGAGAAGAAACATCTTTGATTGGAAAGGAAGAGACTTTCAGCAGGAATAATAAAACACATATGTCAAACCAAAGTCTTAAATATGATAATTCCCTCATGTATGTAATTAGTTTGAGGTCATGAAAGAAAAAGGTCTTTATGCCCATCATCCATTCATCCTTTAAGTATTATTCACTGATGGTCCAACATATATCTAAAATTTCGGATAAAATTTACTCTTAAAGATTTCACAATCAAGTGAGAGAAAAATATATACACATGTATACACACATACACATGAGTCTATACATGTGTATAAATATATAATTACATGATACATATATTTTATAATGTAAAAGCATATAAAATATGTCCATATAAATAACTCAAATACAATTAATTATCTTGTATATACTGTAGAAGTGTAGGAAGGGTCATAATAGAAAAAAATTATCTAAAGAAGTTTCTAAGTTTTTTTAAGAGAAATTCAACAAGGATAAGCAAATCAACAGGAAAAATAAAAGATTAAAATTATACGAAGGGAAGAGGAGAGAAGAATAAAAGGGATGAAGGTAGCAAGGCACTAGAGGTAGAGGTTAAGACTGGTTTGGGGTCAATGAGAAGATATATGAAAAATGGAAAGAAGAGTCCATAATAAAGAGAGAGCAGATAAGACCACCCCCACCAGGCTCCAGGGCACATAGACATCTATACCTTTGTCTCCTTAGAATACACAAGGATTTGGTAATGTATATGTTAGTGTTAGCGCCCATATTTTTTTGTATTTATTCCTGTTTAAGGCTCAAATGGAAAAGGGCAACATTGGAAGGCAAGCACACAGCTATGAATTACGTCTTGAAGTTCTAGTGTTTAAAGTAGTAAGACCTTCTTATCAAAATTCACAAAAACCTTCCCCTTGGTCATGCCACCTGAATCATGTTTGATGATATTGTGTCAAGTTTTTCTTTTCATGATGTCTGGTGTGATTAGACATTTTTTCATGTTATAGTTTTACATGATATATGTATTCAATCCCTTTGCTTTTTTTTTTCTGCTATTCATAATGTCTTACTTGGTGAAATTAATTATATATGTATGTTTTGTGAATTGGGGCTGTCCCCATTTCCTGTCTGTATTTTTGTTTAAAATTTCATCCTACCAATATACAAAAAAATAGACACAAAATCAAAGTCAGTTTCTACACATAAATTACTAAACTCTAATGATAGGTTTTGGAGTTAAAGAAATAACAATTGTTAAAATAGAAAACTTAATTGGCAGTTGGCTTACAGTCCTTTCATCTCATTGCTTATTTATGTGCAAAAATCTCTGCTTTGTTTTTATTAACCACTTCAGGATTTAGGAATTTTAGCAATTTTTCTCTTCCATTTTTTCAGTTCATATAACATCTCTGTGAGATAGTCACGGATTTTTTTTTACCTGTTCTTTATAGGAATATAACTTGAAGGATTTGCCTATAATTCAGGAGATATCAAAAAAAAAAAAAAAAAAAAACAGCTTACTGCCATTGAGTTGATTCAACTCATAATGACCCCTCATTGGGTTTTGGAGGTGGTATCTCTAGGGAAGTAGATTGCCCAGTCTTCCACTGGAGAAGTGGCTGGTGGGTTTGAACCGCTAGTCTTCTGGTTAGCAATCAAATGCTAGCTTAGGCACTGTGCCACTCTCATTAATACGAGTTTTAACCAGAGAACTCCAGGTTACTTTAAACTCTTCTAGACTACTTCTGGTTTCTTTTCTATTGAGGATTATGGTATGTTTAGTTAGAAAATGTTTGAGTGGCCAGAGTCTGTAATTCTATGAGCTGTGGTCACTGAGTTGGATAGAGAATATGATAGATGTGGAGGTAAACCAAAGATATAGAGGAAAGACATTCAATAAGGTTGAGAGGGAGAAAGCAAGAGAGACAGCTAGGTATGCAGTATAAAATTAATAAGAAACACAAGAGAAAACTGACAGTTGGAGAGCAAGCATGTTAGTTAACACAGGTATTGATGGTAAAGAACTGAAGTTTGATATATGGCATATTGAGCCATTTGAGAAAATTCACATCATGTTCTTTCCAACAATTAAAAATAAAATAAAAATGGACTATTTATTGGTTTTATTTATTTATTTTTGTTTATTTTGACTACTTGATATATTGAAATATAATTCAAAAGTCTAAGCCATAAAGAGTTAGGGGAAATATTGCTTAAGGCACTTGACTGCTAACCAAAAGGCTGGCGGTTCAAACCCACCAGCGACTTCTCAGAAGGAAGGTTGGGCAATCTACTTCCGTAGTGATACCACCTGAGAAACCCAAGGAGGGGTCTCTATGAGTTAGGTCCGTTTACACAATAACAATAGTAAAATGTGCTTGATAATGTTTTTAATTTTTAAATTGATAGCAGAATTTAATTGGTAATATTTGATAGCAAAATGTATTTAATATTCAAGTAGTAATTTAAATGTGCTTTCTAATAAGAACACAGGTCTCTGGTGGCTTTGCTGTTTGCTGTCAACTGTTAACCTGAAGATTGGAGGTTTGAGCCCACTTGGTGGAAAGGTGGAAAAGAGTAGGCCTGATGTACTTTGGTTAAGATTGTAGTTGTTGTTAGTTACCGCGGAGTTGATTCTTCCTATTGGAAACCCTATTGTGTAGAGTAGAAATGTGTTCCATGAGGCTTTCCAGGCTGTGACCTTTTGGAAGCAGATTGCCAAGCCTGTCTTCTGAGTCTATCTAGGTGGGTTTAAACTACTAACTTTTTGGCTATGATTGAACACTTAATCATTTGCACATCCCAGTGACTTTCAGTTAAGATGACAGCCAAGAATACCCTTTAGGGACAGTTCTGCTCTGCAACAACTGGAGTAGTAATCAACTCAACGACACCTAACAATAGCATTAAGTTGGCTAATAGAACTTAAATATTACTGAGTAGAATAATTTGAATCATTACAAAAATCCCAATATTTATTGTCTCTTGAACTAAACAGTGGTAAGATAGGATGTCTAGAAGTCACCTTATGATGTGGAACACAAAAGAGAGTAGCTGTAAAGAAGAAAATGAATTTTAGGTTGTAAAATTAAATAATATACCTTCCTTTAATACATATTCACACTAACTGATTATGATCTAGGACTTAAACGTTTAAAATTTAAGAAGTGAGAAGTTGGAGAAGAACAAGAAATAGTATAGAAATTAAACATATTTATTCCTTTACATTTAGTGTATTTTCTGAATTAAACATTTTTTTTATATAGATTGGGGTATAGATGGTAAATAAAATTATATAGATTTAGGGTTGCTATGAGTCAGAGCCAACTTGATGGCACCTATCAACAAGAACAGCATGGCCGGAATGCTTTACCAAGAGGAGTATTACAAAGATTAATTAGAAGATACATGGTGAATTAGTAGGTGAACAATAAATAGCCAGAGAGAAAAAAATCCCTTATTCATTCCATTGCCAAAGAGACACAGTTGACTACAACTATAAAGATTGGAAGAAAGGCCTGGTAATCTGCTTCTGACAGTTAACAGCATCTGAAAATCCTGTGGAGCACAGTTCTACTCTGAAACACATGGTGTCACCATGAATTGGAATCAACTTGACAGCAACTAGTTATATTTATTAAAATCCTACCAAATGGTCAGTCTTGTGCTCAACTGCATAGAGCATTAAAGCAACATCATGTGAATAGGTCTCACAGAAATTGGAGATGGAGAATCAATCTCAGCACAAAGGAATTAGAGAAAAATGTAGGACTTTATATAGAGTCTCTGAGTGGTGCAAACGTTTGACTACTAACTGAAAGATTGGCAGTTCAAATCCACCCACAGATGCCTCAGAAGAAAGGCCAGGTGATCTCCTTCTGAAAGTTCACAGCATCTGAAAATCCTGTGAAGCACAGTTCTACTCTGAAACACACAAAGTTGCCATCAATTTGGAATTCACTCCATGGCAATTGGTCTCACTTTCGTAGGACTTCATATAAGATGTAATGAACTGGTGAATGGGGAGGAGAATTTGACCTTGGAGATCAGAACCTTGTGCTCCAGCCCACAGTCTCTCTCTTAACACCGTCAGGCCCAGAGGAAAAGAGCTGAGCAGAAGCTTCTTTGATGTTTGTTTCTTCTAAGAACGTTGACAATAATAATGAAAATTAAAGTTAGTTTCCATTATTATTGTCAACGTTCTT
>NW_006921886.1:4230586-4236527 GCF_000298275.1 Orycteropus afer afer
TTATAATTTAATAATAATAAAAATTAACTTTAGTTTTTATTATTATTGTCAACCTTCTTAGAAGAAAGAAACATCAAGGAGCCTTCTGCTCAGCTCCTTTCCTCTGGGGCTGACAGTGTTAAGAGAGAGACTGTGGGCTGCAGCACAAGGTTCTGATCTCCAAGGTGAACTTTTACATAATGTTTAACTCATACCTGTCATTATTTGAAGTGTTTTATAGTATTTCATTTAATTCTCTCTAAGAGAATTTGGTATTATGAAATTTAAGAGATGAGAAAACTAAGAAATCAATAATTTCTTTGGGTTATGCAACTGGTAAATGGTAGTTTTGATATCAAATCATGTAGCTGATTCTAAAAAAAATCAAACCAAATTCATTGCCATCAAGTTGATTCCAACCCATACCAACTGTATGGGACAGACTAGAACTGCACCAAGGGGTTTCTGCTGTAAATCTTTACACAAGCAGAAAACCTCTTCTTTCTCCTACAGAGTGGCTGGTGGGATTGAACCACCAACATTTTGGTTAGAAGCTAAATGTTTTAACCACTGTACCACCAGCTTAGAATCCTTAGCTGATTCTAAGGTCCATGATTTTATCTATGAATTCCTTTATCTCAATGTTATTCTGATTTTATAAAGCTTTAAAATACATTCTGCAATGGTAACTAACATGTAATGGGGCATGAAGTGATTAAATAGCAATTTAGATAATGTTCAGTGTTTTCATATAACGTACATCCTGGTGCTGCCGAAATGGATATCAGTTGGAAGCCCTCACTGAACAAGTTGCATCAATAGAAATTTATCCTACTGCATCCTTCTTCCACATCTACTGACACCCTTAATGCTAACACAGCACATCTACACCATTTATAGATGCATATCAGAGTGATTGATCATAATTTTGTATCAACCTTTCCTAGAACATAAGAAGCCAGCAACATTTCATGATCAATCATAAGGGTCCTGAAACAAAACTGAGTATGTAAAACCATAGACCTGGGGAATTCAAGAAAGCATCACAACTAGACAAAAAATACATACATACATATATAAATCAATCAATCAATAAATAAATATATTCAGTCATTCTGGTTAACAAGTACATTGTGAAGATAAATTGGAGACTGTTCTTAATAATCCCATGTTTATAAATATTAATATATTCTGCTTATTGCATATAGTTTTCTATACAGGATGTGGGCTCATTCTTGCTGCATCCTTTTGTTATCTATGTAAGTAATTATTGAAATAATCCTTCAAGGTATTTTTATAAAGTTAGATGTATGTTATCAACACAGATGTAAATATAAATATACGAGAGAGAGAGAAAGAGAGAGAGAGAGAGAGAGAGAGAGCGCGAGCAAGCTTGACCAGGAACATACTTTCTGATTATTACAGTAAATATTATTTTGGGAAATCAGAGTAGTGAGTAGGACCCAGTATTATCTCTTCTAGGTGTGCTGAATTTAATACAAATAATAGAAGTTCTGAGTAGCATGTGGAGTATAAGTGGAAGTTTTCATTGGAAGAGATGGATTGTTAAGATAAATCTTGATAGGACCTTTGCATTTTAAGATCATCATTTTTTTTAACTCAATCATTGGTTATCAACATGGTTTCATGAGTCCAAAATGCAGTCATTGTCAAAGTGTATTTGGTATAGATAGCGATTTTGCTTCGGCACTAACATCCACATTGAAACATTCAAAGCTGTACAAAGTTGAGATCACTGAGGAACAATGTTAAACTATACAATACAATTAGAGAAGTAGATCTTGAGGGTCATTTTTGACTTAGGGAAATTTAATGATTATGTTGTTGGGATGACTCAGTTTCTCTGACCTCATAGTCACATACATGCACAGAGGTATCATCTCCTTACCCGTAATTTTATGCCTCTGTCACTGCAGCAGTATCAGAGATAGTCATCTTACGTTGGAGAACATCTTATGTTTATGATAGATTTTTAATGATTTTTTATCTTTTAACCAAAAGCTAGAAACAGTAAGAAATTAATACAGTAAAATGCCTTTATTTATTCCTAATGAAATCTTTCAAGATTGCTCTTGTTATGTCTGTAATAATTGCAACAATTTTGCTTCAGTCTGAAATTTTAGACAACTTCCTGAATATATAAAAATAAGATGGTAGAAAGTGCAGGAGGCTTGTATTTTCTTGTATTGGTATATAGCAAGATGCATGAATTGTGCATATTCAAAAGCAATCTTTTCTTGACAAGTCATATCTGGATGAATTCTCATGTAAAAGTATAGCTTTACCACGATGTAAATATATGGTTTAACTCCATAAGGCACAAATAAGCAGAATTCATGCATTCAGAACAGGAGGAGGATTATGCCTAAAGATGGTGTGTGACCTGTGAACAAGTAGAAAGCTGATAATTCATGCTTTGTGCTTCTAAGCATAACAGAAACATAATTTTGGAATTTATGGGAATGGCTGAGAGCCAACAATGACAAAAACTGATGCATCCTCAATTTTCATATATCATACTTGATGTAAAATACATGTATTAAAAAAAATGACTACCCAGAATATTGTTTTACTATCCAGTATCTCAACATGTAATAATTAGTTTTATATAATTTTATGTGTTTATAAGAATTATTTGTCTTATTAAGAATACTTAGGCTCAGGAGCCAACTTAATTTTACAAATGTATTTAGTTAAGACACTTAGGGTACTTCATTTTTTATTTATTTCCCTGTCACACAGTTCGACTCTCTGTATCCCAATTTTAAAAAGCCACATTACTTGTACTTTTTAAAGATTGTAGGGTGGCAGTTCCTTCAAAGATTATTCATGATAAGTATTTGAAAGCAATATTTCAGCTCTAATACTGGCTTAAACTATTAGTTTTAGTTGTTGCTTATTATGTATTAAAGCTTATTAAGACAAAACAATAAGAGAGCAATATATTATATTGCAATTTCTTCTTAATTATGATTTTGCTGTGCTGTGTATATTTGGCTAATATAACATGATCTCGTGATGGTGCAATTATTTATTTATTTGTTTATGTCCTTTACAAGTCTGTAAGATTCTGCAGGGCAAAGAAACTGGAAAGGGTTGCATAGATTCTATGTTTTTAGTGTCTAAAACTACATGGGCTAGAAAGACAGGGAACATCATTATGTGGCTAAATCAAAAGATTTGTCAAAACTAAAACTCAGTATATTTCTTAGACATCCAAGAAGTTGGTTCAAAAATAACATATTCTAATGCATTAGATGAGAAAGATAAGACCTTAAATATATATTTATTCATTTGTTACTTGTTTGAAGGTGCAAATGGTACATTTTTGTAGGATATTATAATTCATGCAAATTTACCTCAATTATTCCAAATTTGTGAGTGGTTTTACTATATAATTTCCCATTAAATTTAATTTAGACAGGAATTTCCTTCATTATATTCTTATTTTCCATCCAGTAATATATTACAAATACTTCATGCCACCTAGATTTTTAAAGACCTCTTCAGTATGTGTTTACTGTTAATGATTTTCTAACTGTTGTTCAATTATGTCATAATCAGATGGTTTTTTAATGTGACAGTAATGATAAATGTTTTCTTAAATATCACAAAGGATCATTTGAAAACCATGAACAACTACAAGTGTGGTTGTCCTACAAATGATTAAACCAATCTAAATTTTTAGAAAATAAGTTCTTGATTCATTTGGGGGAATGATAAGAAATATTATGGAGGAAACTATCATAGAATAAGGAAAGCAATCCCAATTGCAGCATTCAAAAGATTGTAGTTTAACAAGTTTATGAGTAAAATATTTATTTTCATAAGAAGTAATCACTGAAGGCACAGCCTAGTAACACTCCACAGGGTATATTTTATATTCTCTCTAGTGTTGCTTTCCTCTCTACAGATAAATCAAAATGCTGAGAGTTAAGAAAGCAGAACTACTTCTGATCATGTATGTTTATTAGAAACAGTTGGTCACGGAAAACACCAGTGGCTTGGATGATTCAAATGTGCTTAGATTTTTCAGGTAATTAAACATAGATGAGAATAGATGACTGTTGGGATTTTCTGAACTTTTCCTAATGCTATTGATAGTGATATGCAGAGGTGGAACGTGGTACTTACGGCCTTGGTACAAGTGGATAGATACAGTTCATTTTGTTCCCACATTTAAAACTCAAATTATCATATGACAAATCTATGTTGATGAGTCTTCTCCCACTCTAAGGATTCATCAACCAGTTTATGGATCAATTTAACTCAAGCTGATACTGTAACATATTTACAGAGTTTTGCTTCAGGTTTGCCTTAATGTAATGGTCACTGGTTAAGGATTATCAGCTTAATTTTATGTTCTCAAGCCATTAGTAAAATGAGGATTGAACTTTTCATCAAGTAACTTGAAACTTCAGGTGACTTTGTAATCTGTGAAACCTGGAGTATCATGACCCCAGGGGTGAGAGATGCCAACTCAGGTATAATTTCTGAAGCATCATAGAAAGGTTTTTAGAAATATTCTTCAGGGCTGCTTAATTTGTGGTAACTGAGACACTTACTAGAATTAGAGTACTTTTAATCCTGTGGTCATTGAACTCAAGTAAGTGACAGTTGTTTTAATCAAAGATCATCCTACTATTTTACAAATAATTTTTGTTCTTTTTCCAGGATTTTTGAAAACACAGGCATAACTTATAAAATGTCTTTGATTTAATATTCTGATTTAAAATTCTAATGCTGCTGCAGTAAGCAACCTCTAAGATGGCTTTTAATGATTACCACATGTTGGTGTTCATGCCTTTGTGTGTTCCCCCTCCCCTTGAGTATAGACTGAATTTAAAGACACATTTCTAGCAAAGAAAATGTGGTAGAAGTGATGTCACTTCTGAAAGAAGGTTAAAAATATATTGTGGCTTCTGTTTTGGTGTCTTCTCTCTCTTGTTAACTTGCTTTGAGGGAAGCCAGATGCCATGAGCCACCCTATGGAAAGGCTCATATGGCAAGGAACTAAGAGAAGCCTCTGGCCAAGAGACAGTGAGGATCATAGCCTCAGTCTTTGAGAAACTGAATCCTACCAAAAACCACATGAGTGAGTTTTAAAGCATCCTCCCAGAGTTAAGCCTTTCCACAGCTTAACTGTGAGGAGGCTTGAAATAGAGACATTCAGAGCAGTCAGGTTTGGATTTCTAATCCACAGAAACCACAAGATAATAAATGTTTTTCATTTTAAATGGCTAAGTTTTAGGGTAATTTGCTTCAGAGGAAGAGATAACTAATGACAACTGTATATAAGCTAAACTTTTAGAAATTAATAGTAAAAAAAAAAATTTTGAGTACCAAATAGCTTAGTTTCTAAGAATAATTGTTAATATTTAGTGAGCACTTATACATTATCTTATTGATCATAATAGCCACATAGGGTAAATGCGATTGTTACTTCCAATTATTTAAGGTGGAAACTAAGACTTAAAGAGGTTAAGGTTATATAGCTAATAAGTAGAAGAGCCAGAACATTCAGCTAAGTCACTGCAAATCCAAAATCTTTAGTTTTAAGATTGATTTTTGAGTTCAACTTATAATCAATTGTAACTGATAATAAGTAAAACAAAATACAAATGAACTAGTATATGGGATGCTTTCAGTTTAATTATAAGACTAAAGGTCTTTTAGAACTCAATCTTCCAAATGTATTTTTTCAGTAGATTAAGATATAGTAGTAATATCCAAAAGTAATAATTAAGTATTTATATATATAGTTCACTATCCTTAATCACTGATTTTTGATTTCTGGACAAGTTTACAATCTCAAAATTATTGTGAGATATTAGTTATCTTACAACAGTCCATTGTGTTTTTGACTACTTAGTGAAAACTCCTTAAAGCAGGATGTTCTGGTTACCTAGTGCCTCTCTGATAGGACTATAACACAGATGGG
>NW_006921886.1:4237337-4238641 GCF_000298275.1 Orycteropus afer afer
GATTTTCTGATAGTATATTCACTGCCATTTCACTATTGCCATCTTCCTGCATCTGAGGCATCCCTAAGTCTTTAAAAGAGAAGCACTGGATTTTGTATCAGAACTCCTGGCTTATCTTTGCCATTTACTGGTAAGTCACTGTGCCTTAATTTCTTCATCTATAAATAGGGAATGAGGATGTGAATTTTGCCTATCTCAAAGGCTTGTTGCAGAAATGAAATTAAATAATGCATGCAAACTTGATAAAAACTGGAAAAATGTTTAAAAATTAAGGTATATTTAAGATGATATAGTTTGTCAGTTTATCATATTGTGGTGGCGTATGTGTTGCTGTGAGGCTGGAGGCTGTGCCACTGGTATTTCAAATACCAGGAGGGTTACCCATGTTGGACACATTTCAGCAGTACTTCCATACTAAGACAGATTCCAAAGAAGGAAGAGGCCATTCACTTCTCAAAGAATTGGCCAGTGTAAAGCTTATGAATAGCTGTGAAAAATTCTCTGATATATTACTGGACCATCTAAAGAATAGTTGTGATGTGTTGAACACCAATGACCAAAAAACAGAGGAATTGTGGATGGCATGAAGAACATCATCAATGAAGATAGCAAAAAATCATTAAAAAGATGGGAAAGGAAGAAAAGACCGAAATGGATGTCAGAAGAGACTCTGAAACTTGCCCTTGAACAGAGAGTAGCTAAAGCAAATGGAAGAAATGACAAGATAAAAAGCTGAACATAAGATTTCAAAGAGCAGCTAGACAAGACAAGTCAATTATTATAATGAAATGTGCAAAGATCTGGAGTTAGAAAACCAAAAGGGAAGAACACACTCAGTATTTCTCAAACTGAAAGAACTGAAGAAAAAAAATCAAGCCTCAAGTAGCAATACTGAAAGATTCATATTGAATGATGTAGGAAACATCAAAAGAAGATGGAAGGAATACACACAGTCACTGTACCAAAAAAAAAAAATAACAAATGTTCATTTATTTCAGAAGGTGGTATATGATCAAGGACCAATGGTATTGAAGGAAGAAGTCGAAGCTGTACTGAGGGTATTGGTGAAGAACAAGGCTTCAGGAATTAATGGACTATTCATTGAGATGTTTCAACAAACAGATGGCATGCTGGGGTCTCTCACTAGTCTATGCCAAGAGATTTGGAAGACAGCTACCTGCCCAACTGACTAGAAGAAATCCATGTATGTGCCCACTTCAAAGAAAGGTGATCCCAAAGAATGTGGAAATTATTGAACACTATCATTAAAATCACGTGCAAGTAAAATCTTGCTGAAGATTATT
>NW_006921886.1:4254610-4255994 GCF_000298275.1 Orycteropus afer afer
ACTGAAAACAGAGTAGGAAGAAAGACATGGCAATGTCAACTTCTGGGGGAAAAAGAGAAAAGGTCACTGAAAACCTTATGCATAGCAGGGAAACATTGTCTGATATAGTGCTGGAAGATGAACTCCTCAGAGTAGAAGGCAAAGTATGACTGGGGAAGAGCTGCCTCCTCAAAGTAGAGTCAACTTTAATGACATGGATGGAGCAAAGATTTTGGGATCTTCATTTGCTGGTGTGGCATGACTCAAAATGGGAAGAAGCAGCCACAAATATCTATTAATAATCAGAATGTGAAATGTATGGATTATGAATCTAGGGAAACTTTAAGTTATCAAAAATGAAATGGAGAACATAAAGATTGATATCCTAGGTTTATGAGCCAAAATGTACTTGTATTGGCCATTTTGAATTGGACAATCATATGGCCTACTATGCCAGGAATGACAAAGAGGAATGGTGTCCTCTTTGTCTTCTTTGTCAAAAAGAACATTTCAAGATCTATACTGAAGTACAACTCTGTCAGTGATAAGATAATATCCATATACTTAAAAGGAAGACCATTTAATATCATTATTACTCAAATTTATTCACCAACCACTAAAGCCAAAGGTGAAGAAATTGAGGATATTTATTAACATTTGCAGTCTGAAATTGAGCAATCAGATATATTGATAATTACTGGTAATTTGAATGTGAAAATTGGAAACAAAGAAGTATTGGTAGTTGGAAAATATGGCCTTGGTGAAAGAAATGACACCAGAGAGTGCATGATAGAATTTTGCAAAATCAATGACTTATTCATTGCAAATACCTTTTTCAAACAACTTAAACAGTGACTACATGCATAGACTTCACTAAATATAATGTTGTTGTTATTGTTAAGGGTTGTCAAGTCAGATCCAACTCATAGCAACCCCTCCTTGGGTTTCCAAGGCAGTATCAATGTAATAAACAGAATCAAATCAACTGCTTCTGTAGAAAGAGGCCAGGGAGAAGTTCTATATCAGTCAGAACAAAGCCATGAACCTACTGTGGAACATACCATCATTTGCTCCTAACCAAGTTTAAGTTGATGCTGAAGAAAACTAAAACAAGATGACAAGAGCCAAAATATGACCTTAAGTATATCTCACCTGACTTTAGAGACCACGTGAAGAATAGATTTGTTGCACTGAACACCAGTGGCTGAAGACCAAATGAGTTGTGGGATGAAACAAAGGATGTCATACATGAAGAAAGGAAAATGCCAAAATAGATGTTGGAAGAGACTTTTAAACTTGCTCTTGAATGGAGAATGTTGTTGTTGTTGTTGTTATTTGCTGTTGAGTCGGCCCCGACTCATAGCGACCCCTCCTTGGGTTTCCGAGGCAGTTATCACTACGGAAG
>NW_006921886.1:4256289-4260193 GCF_000298275.1 Orycteropus afer afer
GGGAGCTCTGGTAGCATAGTGGCTAAGACACTTGCCTGCTAACCAGGCGGCTGATGGTTCAAACCCACCAGCCACTCCTCGGAAGGAAGGTTGGACAATCCTACTTCTGTAGTGATACTGCCTCAGAAACCCAAGGAGAGGTCGCTATGAGTCGGGTTTGACTTGACGGCACATAACAACAACAACAACATGGGTAAGATGGTGGAGTAGTCAGGCAAACTACACAGACCCTCTTCAACAAAGAAAAGTGGAACCAATTAACACAGACACAGAAGATAATCCTGGAGCCCTGAGCTTTGAAAGGAAGGATACAAAAGTGGACTAAACTTCAACTAGAAGAACCTGCATGAAAACACCAAAAAAAGGAGACACATGGAGCTGTGAACTGTCAGTGATCCTGAGGGCACAGACAGCTTGGATATTAATTACCAAGTGGTGTTAGGACCTAAGAATTAACCTAAAAATTGGTCCTGCTAGTCAGAGGCTGCATGGAGACTGCACTAGTGGCTGATAAATAAAAGGTGAAACAGCAAAGGAGACAAACTGAGCTGTGGACTTTTGGCTGTCTGGAGAGTGCAGCCATTTTGAATATTTACAAGCCATTTGACCATTTTGGATATTTGAAGTGACAGCGTTCTCTTAGATTCCAGGGACCTAAGAATTGGCTCCACTTCCAGGGACAACAAGGGCATACCAGACACTGAGGACTGGAAAAGTTTGATATTCCCCTTGTTACTCCTATACTCCATAACCTCTTGGTGAATGAGGTGTAGCTATACCTCACTCCCACCCACCTTCTCGGCTGGCAATAATTCCATCCCAATCTGTGTGCTCTGATGGGGCCTGCGTGCCCTGCTCCACCCAGCTCAGAATTTTTTTTTTTTTTTAGTTTGTTTTTAATCTGCTAAATTTTTAATTTAATTTTCCCTTCTCTGGTCCTAGTTTTTGGCTTTGTCTGTCTTCCCTTTTCCTGGTTCCCATTTTTTTTCTTTCTTGTGATTCTCCCCATTCCTTGTTTTTCTTTTTGCATTTTTCCCATTTTTTTCCTTCATTATTCTCCTACTCTACCTCTTTTCTCTTATCCCCCACCTCCCCAGATATTGTGGGGTTTGTTTTCCCCCCTTTTTTGACTCATATTTCTTTTGGATTTTTTAAATATTTCTTTAAATATTCTCTTTCATCTATTGCCTTCTTCTTTTTTCTTTATCTTTTTGGTGATTTTTCCTGTGTGTTTATGCAGCATATTTTTTGTTCTCTTGCTTTTACTTTTTTGATGGTTTTTCCATTGTTGTTTTTGTCTAACTGAGTGGGAGACAGCAAGCATGCCCAAATGACCCAACCATACCCACACCACCTACAGGCCCATCTACTGAGTGAGGACCACCACTTCCTTCTGAACCAACTGGCCAATGATACATGACCACCAATAAGAGCCACACTCACCCTCAACTGCTCTTCACAAACAGTTAACAGAGATCTGTACAGCCACTCTCATTCTCTGTCATACTCACCAGTAGACAGGTGGAGAATGCATAAGAACTCCCAACTAGAAAATAGAGGGACACAGTACCTTTCTTAGTCAGATATCTTAAAAAAAAAAAAAAAAAAAAATCTTGGATGAGTCACTCCAACATACAATCAGCAATTAAATATAAATACAACAAAGTCACAATGTCTCAGAGACAGGAGGCCATCACAGTGCACATAAAGAAGCAAAATACAGCGGTAGAAACAAAGGCATAGGATATAGATCTAGAACACATCCCTGTGGAAGAAGCAGCATTGGAACTCCCTGGTAAGGAATTCAAAAAAATTATATTTAGGTACCTTCAATACATTGAGAAGAGAGATCAAGGAAACCACTGATAAAATCAAGGAAAACACAGACAAACCCTAGAACAATTTTGGAAGACAATACAAAAATGACCAAATAAATGAAAAATTAGAAATGATACAAAATCTACACACAGAAACCCAGAAGATTAACACTAAATTTTCAGAAACATGTAACACATTGAAAGGGCAAAGGAATAGAATCAAATCAATGGAAGACAGAATTAATGAGATTGAAGATGAATACCTTAATACATCTTTGGAAAGGGTTCAATCAGAAAAAAGATAAAAACAAAATGAAGAAAGCCTAAGGTTCATGTGGGATACCATCAAAAGGAATAACCTATGTGTAATTGGAATTCCAGAACATAAAGAGGAAAATAAAACCACTGAGAAAATTGCTCAAGATTTGTTGGAAGAGAACTTCCGTGGTACAATGAAAGATGAGAATATATCCATTCAGGAACCTGAAACAGGATAGACCCTAAAAGAAAATCACCAAGACAAATCATCATCAAACTCACCAAAACTAAAGACAAAGAAAGAATCCAGAAAGCAGCACAGGAAAACAAAGTTACCTACAAAGGGCAACCAATAAAATTAAACTCTGATTTTTCATCAGAAACCAGCAGGCAAGAAGGCGATGGGATGGTATATATAAAACTTTGAAAGAGAAAAATTTCTAGCCAACAATTATATACCCAGAAAAACTGTCCCTCAACTATGATGGTAAAATTAAGAGATTTCCAGATAAGCAGAAATTAAGAGAATTTCTTAATATCAGATCAAACTTACAAGAAATACTAAAGGGAGTCCACTGGACAGAGAACCAATAATAGCAAACAAAAACTGACCATTAATATACATGATGACATAACCCAGATAGCAACCCAGTTATGGAAGCTTCCTACTATGACTGTGGAGTATCCAAAGTAAAATAAGCTTACAAGATTGTAAACAGGGAACCAGAGATGTCAATTGGCAAATTAGGACAACTAAAACGGAAAAGAGGGAAAAAATAGTGTAGTTACAGAATTCTAAGAGGTGAGGAAATCAAGAGAGTTGCAAAATAGAATGGACTGTTCTAAACTTGAGGAGGAAATTAAAAATAACAGGATATCCTCAAATAAAAATGATAAACCTTCTCATCAAAATAAAGAGGACAAGCACAAATATTTAACAAATACTAAAACAATAGCTAAAAAGGAAATGATAACACAATTCATAAACATAATGAGCTCAGCACAAAAAAATTATATGGAACAAAGAAACCAGGAACACCATGAAAAAACACTTAAGAAATGACAGCAACAAATTCTTACTTGTTAATAATTATACTAAATGTCAATGAATTAAATGCACTACTCAAGAGATGTAGAGTTGGAGGCTGGATAAGAAAATATAACCTATTGATATGCTGTCTACAAGAGAAATACCTTAGAGACAAAGACAAAAATAGACTAAAAATTGAAGGTTGGAAAAGGGTATATCAAGCAAACGGCAACCAAAAAAGAGCAGGAGTGGCTATATTAATTTCTGATCAAATTGACTTTGAGACAGAAGGACTTTAAGAGACAAGGAAGGACATTTTATAGTTAAAGGATCAATCGAACAAGAAGATATAACCATAATAAATATCTATGGATGCAATGAAAGCACCCCAAAATACATAAATCAGACTTTAACAGAATTGAAAATGCAAATAGATGACTCCACAGTCATAGTAGGAAGCTTTAATATACATTTTCAATGAAAGATAGAATAACTGAAAAGAAAGTCAAAAAAGGCACAGAAGAACTAAACAATACAATCCACCAACTTGACTTTATAGACATCTACACAGCACTTTACCCAACAATAGCACAATATACATTCTTTTCCAGTGTACAGGAACACTCTCCAGGATAGACCATATGTTAGGCCATAAAATATGCCTTTCAAAATTTAAAAATTTTGAAATACTGCAAAGGATCTTCTCATATCACAATGTTATCAAATTAGAAATCAACAATAGGAAGATAAACAGAAAAGGAGAAAACACATGGAAGCAGAACAACACCATCCCTAAGAG
>NW_006921886.1:4260592-4261235 GCF_000298275.1 Orycteropus afer afer
CTATGAAGAACTGTACTCCAACAAATTTGAAAATCTGTAAGAAATGGACAGATTTCTAGAAACATACTATTTACCTAAACTAACACAGACTAATGTGGAAAAGTTGAACAAATCCATAACAAAAGAAGAAATTGAACAGGTTATAAAACAATTACCAACAAAAAAAGTCCTGGTCCAGATGGTTTCACTAGAGAATTCTACCAAACGTTTAGAGAGGAACTGACACAAATCTTACTCAAATGATTCCAGAACATAGAAAAGGATAGTACCCTCCCTAATTCATTTTCTGAAGCAAATATAACCTTGATTCCAAAACCAGGCAAAGACATCACTCAAAAGAAAAGGAAAACTACAGATCAATATACCTTATGAATATAGATGTTTTAATCCTCAACTAAATCCTAGCCAATAGACTCCAACAACATATCAAAAAATAATGATAATAATACATTATGACCAGGTGGGATTCATATCAGGTATGCAAGGATGGTTCAACATTAGAAAAACAATCAATGTAACCATGACATAAGTAAAACAATGCAAAGGAACCACATGATCATATCAATTGATGCCAAAAAGGCATTTGATAAAATATAACACCCACTCCTGATAAAAACTCTCAGTAAAATAGCAATAGAAGGGA
>NW_006921886.1:4262353-4263816 GCF_000298275.1 Orycteropus afer afer
TGTTTAATAAATGGTGCTGGCAAAACTGGATATCCCTTTGCAGAAAAATGGAACAAGTTCTATACTTCACATCTTACACAAAAACTAACTCCACATGTATCAAAGATTTAAATGTGAAACCTGAAACTATAAAGTTCCACAAGGAAAAGCTAGGGGCTAAATTAGGGGTCCTAATATATGGCATGGGAGCTCTGGTGGCATAGTGCCTAAGGTATTTGACTGCTAACCAGAAGTCTGGCTGTTCAAACCCACCATCCACCCCTCAGAAGGAAGATTGGGCAATCTTCTTCTGTAGTGATACTGCCCCAGAAACCTAAATAGGGGTTGCTATGCATCGGGTCTGACTCAATGGCAGTGAGTTTGGTTTGGTTTTAAATATATGGCATAAATAGGCTATCAAGCATAACCCAAAATGCACAAATAGCAGAAGAGAAACTAGATGAATGGGACCTTCTAAAAATTTAATTTTTATGTGCTTCCAAAGTCTTCTCCAAAAGAGTCAAAAGAACCTACAGATTGGGAAAAAATATTCAGCAATGACATATCTGACAAGGGACTTACCTCTAGAATTTATGGAAAACTCCAACACCTCAACAGCAAAAAGACAATCCAATTGAAAAATGGGCAGAAAACATGAGTAGACAGAGGATATTCAAACAGCCAACAAACACATGAAGAAAAATTTACAATCATTAGCCATTAGAGAGAAGCAAATCAAAACAACAATGAGATACCATCTTGCCCCAGCACTAGAAGCAAAATTCAACAAGACAGGAAATAGCAAATGCTGGCAAGGATGTGGAGAGACTGGAACTCTCAGACACTGCTGGTGGGACTGTAAAATGATACCGCCACTGTGGAAAACAGTATAGCGATTCCTTAAAAAGTTGGAATTAGAAATACCACTTGACCCAGTGATTACATTACTAGGTATATATCCTAAAGAAGTGAGAGCCATGACAAGAACAGACATAGGCTCACCCATGTTCATCACAGCACTATTTACAATAGCAAAAAGATGGAAACAACATAGGTGTCCATCAACAGAAGAATGGATAAACAAACTATGGTACCTACACATAGTGGAATACTATGAAACCCCAAAGACTAACGTAGAATCTACAAAACACAGCATAATGTGAATGAACTTGGAGGACATTCTGCTGAGTGAAGTAAGTCAATCACAGAAGGACAAATATTGTATTTGTCCGTTATTGTAAAAACAATGTGGAACTCAAAATCATAAAAAACAAAAACAAAAACAGATATGCTGGTCTGATAGAGCCTGGTGAAACCCCTGAGACTATGGTCCCTAGCTGCCCTTCAGGCCTGGAATTGAACCTGCTATTGTGGCTTCTAGCCAAACAAAAGACAAGCATATGAGCTCAACGTTTACATTAGGTAGACACACTGCTTGGAGAG
This sequence comes from Orycteropus afer afer, assembly GCF_000298275.1. NCBI lineage: Eukaryota > Metazoa > Chordata > Mammalia > Tubulidentata > Orycteropodidae > Orycteropus > Orycteropus afer. The sequence continues at coordinate 4,263,776 of NW_006921886.1, forward strand.
ATCAATCATGGGAGAATAGAAGGGCAGTGTATGCACAGCGA
>NW_006921886.1:4264555-4268944 GCF_000298275.1 Orycteropus afer afer
CTGGAATGTTCCTTAGAAGTGAGAATGGCCAGTCTCTTTCATATTTTGGTCATGTTTTCAGAAATGGGCAGTCCCTGGAAAAGGACACCATGGTTGGTAATATAGAGCATCAGTGAAAAAGGGGAAGACAATCAATGAGATAGACTGACACAATGATATACTTCAGCATGCAACAATTTTGAGGATGGTGCAGGATTGGGCAGTGCTTCATTCTATTGTTCATAGGGTTGCTATGAGTCAAAACAAACTCACTGGCATCTAACACAACAACAAATGAAGTTCTGACATGTTTAGAACACTTAGAACACTAAATCTTGGTAGCAGTATAGTAGAAGTCAGGGTATTTGGATGGGGCCAGTCTCAGTCCTTTGCCTCCCATGGGCTATTTCTGTAACACAGTCATGTTCTACAGTGGGTCAGTAGTCACATAGATATTCAATAAATACTTGACAAATGAATCAAGAAATTATGTCAACTTTCTGTATGATCCTAATAGAAAAAGCAATGTGGAAAAGAAAGCCAGGTTTGCTGAGAGCTGTGGGCACTTCCCTAGTGTCTTTCCCATAGTGAACTAACTCTCTGCCCTTTTGCCTGCTTTGATTGTTGATCCAAAGTGTGTCTCTGGTAGGAGAAAACAATATGGAGAAATCCCTTCAAAAAGAACATACATCTAAAGATCGATATTAAGGTCCTTCTACATGTTAATGATGACTTCAATTAATATTACTGAGATTGACTGAATTGTTAGCGTAATGTTGAGCAATCTACTTCCGTAGTAATACTGCCTTGGCAACCCAAGGAGGGGTCGCTATGAGTTGGGTCGGACTCCACGGCACATAACAACAACAACAACAACAACAGAGCAACCAACTGGCTTGAAAGCCCTACATTTGTCACTACTTTTTGCTCTTGTCCTACATCCTCTGAAATGAAAACAAACAAACAAAAAACCTCTGGTTAGTAGCTTTTAGCTTGATTTCTAGACCCAGCTACCTCTCTAACCTCTTGGTTCTGCATTCATAAGCCCTTAATCTGTCCACCTGGCTCTGGTTCCTACCTTGCCCTGACCTCAATGCTTATACATGTGTTTCATCAGAATGACCAACATACTATTGCCCTTTAGCCCGACACTGATTTCTATCATCAGCTCACTGCTATAGACCTTTTCTTGGTTTTGGATCTTTCATACATCTTTATTGCCTGACGGCCTTGGCACCATAGAAGAAAAGGATATCATGTTCATAATCTTGGAAAAAGCTAAAGCAATAGTATTTATGTATGTTGAGATGCAAGGAAAATAAACATTTCTGACTTAGGTATTTTATTATTATTTTCACTAGTTAGGAACAAGCTCATTTAGAAAGATAGTTGTCTTTCTGTCTTGGAATTCTATTATAATGGATGAATGCTTAAGATTAATACAGGAGAAATAGACTGGGGTTGGGGGAGGGGCAATGGTAGATACTGGCTGATCCTGAGTCAGCAGTAGAAGAGTATTTCTTTTAATAAAACATAGCATTGGAAAGCTTAAAAGGTTTACTGCAATTTGAAATTACAAAGTAATCTCTTCATCTTTGTGCTCTTTAATATTAGAGAACAGTACCCAGTTCTGGACTTCTTTACAAATGAGAAATTAAAGGAAAATTAAAAGTTAGACCAAAAAAAGCTATCCAAAAAACGAACAATTTGTTATTACATTTAAAATAGAATTTTAAGCTTGAAAAGCATATACTCAAGGTTAATGACTGGTCGTGTCAATAATTTATGGTGTAATGCCTGAGGCATGTGAATGCTAACCAGAAGGCTGGTGGTTCAAAACCCAATCAGCCATTCCTCAGAAGGAAGGTTGGGGCAATCTACTTCCATAGTAACATTGCCTCAGAAACTCAAGGAAGGGTCATTTTTTTTTTTTTTTAAATATATTGTGTACCTGCCAGTTGTTGGAGTCACTGAGTAGTACAAATTGTTACTGTTCATGCTACTAACAGAAAGGTGGAATTCAAGTCTACCACTTGGCAGCTAGCAAGAAAGATCTGGTGATTCCAAAAAAATCAACTATTGAAAACCCTGTAGAACACAGTTCTCTGACACATGAGTTGAGATGAGTTGGAATTGATTCAACAACTGGTAACTGTACCAATTTCTAGGTATACATATGATGAAATGGTATTAATTAAGATTAAATTTTTGCTCTCAAGAATGGCATGATTTAGCAAGTTGTTGAATGAATAGACTGGTAAGTAAAGAAAGGACTCTTGAACTGAGAATGGTTGATCATATCTTCATTTTCCCAGAGTGCATTTTAATATCAAGAAGTCTTTCAGATATCTGGAGAGAACTGGGCTCTGTAACAGGATGTTAAAATAGTGTAACAGGATATTGGGGGACTTGATCCTATGGAGGTCAAGTTAAAGCATCATCAATATCATCAATTCTTTTTTGTGTGTGCAGCTTCAATTTGACCTTGTCTGGGTAAAAGTGGGTAATGTGAGAAATTTGGAGTATTTCTGCAACTCTGTGCCAATTTGCTTCTATTTATTTGGCTTAGAGTCAAACTACATTCACTATGCTCTAAAGTATGGGTGATCATGTGTGAAAGACAGATATGTTTTATCTTAAGAACAAATTAACTAGCAGGAGCCAATGATCCACAATAATTTGTTTTGAATGGAGACATAGAAAGCACAGGAAACTTGGCATTAGAAGATTGAGATCCTTGTTCCAGGAATGGTACAAACCTGTGTGCCACCTTTGGCATGACATTTAATCCTTTCTGAATTTCACTTCTCTCAGCTACAAAACCCGGGGACAGTCAATGAGATCCTTTCCAACTGTAATTTTGTATTTTGCAATCACTTGAAATCATGATGGTGTCTAAATATAAAAGGTGATATTGGTTATTGTGTTTATTTTCTTCTGTGCAATATGAGACATTTTTTAACAAATTACATTTTATCATTTTAAATAAATCTATTTTTTAATTTCTTTCAAAATAATTTAGTGATTTGAGGTTTAAGAGTACAGCTGAATAAAAAATGATATGAAATTACATAATTTTACCTCAAAAGCAAATGTTTCCAAATTGTTTGCTATATGTAGGATGTTTTTTACCCGATAAGAATACAGTAGCTATATATTAGCATACAGTATAGTGTTTTCAGGTACAATTAACTTTGTAAGAAAGGAGCAATGAGGTTTTTAGTAATAAATAATAAAATTAATAATAAAATTAATTACTTTGTTATTATATAGATACATATTTTTCATTTTTGTTTTGAATTTTCTTCATAGGCTTTTATTTCTTTGAGAGAAGAGGAGGGAAACCACTGATACTCCAGATTGTAACATTTCTGTCAGCCTGCTTGCTACATATGAACCACAGTGTGTGATAAATCATATTTAGTTAACTGGTAATTTACCTCTAAATTATTCAATAGTTTTGATTTTGATTCCACAACACCTAGAGGCAATGATCTGTACTAGAAACTAACAGCCTATAAAAATTTGGTTTAATAATAGTCATTTGCCCTTATTTAAATAATGAAAATGTTGTCAATATAAACATCAGGAAGGAAGGATGGTGTTCACGATGTACTTAGAGAATCTGAAGTAAAATTTTCTGAATGAAAATATTTTGGGCTATTTTAATCTCAAAGTTCCCTACCAAAATAATGAAAGGAATATTTGAAAAACAAAATAGAACAAAAACCTACGAGAGTTATTACATGATTAGAGAAATATGGCATATGTGTTTGTGTGTATACACATATTTATATAATTTAAATAAAAGTAAGTATCTGTTGCCTTCAGTAAGCTTGTTGTTGCTAGGTGTCATTGAGTTGGTTCTGACTCATGGCATCCTTATGTACAACAGAACAAAACACTGCCAAGTACTGTGCCATCCTCATAATTGTTGCTATGTTTAATCTCATTGTTTCAGTCACTGTGTCAAGTCATCTCATCGAGGGCCTTCCTCTTTTTCTCTGACCTTCCTCTTTACCAAGCATGATGTTCTTCTCTGATAGTATGTCCAAAGTATGTGAGACAAAGTCTCACCATCCTCAGAGCATTCTGACTGCACTTCTTCAAGTACAAATGTGTTCTATCTTCTGGCTGCTGTTAGGTGCCGCTGAGTCATCTCTGACCCATAGCAACCTTATGTACACCAGAACGAAACACTGCCTGGTCCTGTGCCAGCCTCACAATCCCTACTATGCATGAGCCCATTGCTTCAGCCAGCATGTCCATTCATCTCATTAGAGTCTTCCCCTCTTACGTTGATTCTCCACTTTACCAAGCAAGCATGGTATGTATATCCTTCTCCAGATAATGGTCTTTTCTGACAACACAACCAAGGTAAGTGAGATGAAGCCTGGGCAGTCTCACTTC
>NW_006921886.1:4269299-4273340 GCF_000298275.1 Orycteropus afer afer
AACATGGCATCAGGATTGGAAGAAGACATATTAACAACCTGCAAATATGCAGATAACTCAAACTTGGTTGCTGAAAGTGAGGATGACTTGAAACCACTTACTGATGAAGATTGAAGACTACAGTCTGCAGTATGAATTACATCTCAATATAAAGAAAACAAAAATCCTCACAACAGGACCAATAAGCAGCATCATGATAAATGCAGAAAAGATTGAAGTTGTCAAAGACTTCATATTACTTGGTTCTACAATCAACACCAATGGAAGAAGCAGTCAAGATAGCAGATGTCATATGGCATTGGGCAAATCTGCTGCAGAGGAGTTCTTTCAAGTGCTGAATAGCAAAGATGTTTCCTTGAAGACTAAGGTGTGTCTGACACAAGACATATTGCCTCATATGCACGTGAGAGCTGGACAATGAAAAAGGAAGACAGAATAAGAGTTAATGCTTTTGAGTTGTGGTGTTGGCAAAGAATGTTGAAAGTACCATGGACTGCTAAAAGAACTAACAAATCTTTCCTGGAACAAGTGCCTCTGGAATGCTCCTTGAAAGGGACAATACCCAGACTTCATCTCACCTACTTTGGTCATGTTGTAAGAAGGGACCATTCCCTGGAGAAGGATCTCATGCTTGGCAAAGTGGAGGGACAACAAAAATGGGGAAGACCCTTAACAAGATGGATGGACACAGTGGCTGCAATGATGTGCTCAGGTATAGCAAAGATTGTGGGGCTGGCACAGGACTGGGCAGTGTTTAGTTTTGCTGTACATCAGGTAACTATGAGTCGGAGATGACTCAGCGGCACCTAACAACAACAGTCTTTGAGGAGATATCTTTGCTCTTCAGTGCCTGAAAGAAATCTTGAAAGAAATCTTTTGCAGCAGACTTGCCCAATGCAATATGTCTTTTGAAATCTTGATGGCTGCTTCCTTCGGCTTTGATTGTCGTTGTTGTTGTTGTTACGTGCCATCTAGTCATTTCCAACTCATAGAGACCCCATGCACAGCAGAATGAAACACCACCCAGTCCCGCACCAGCTCCCTGATCCTTGCTGTACTTGAGCCCATTGTCACAGCCACCATGTCAATCCATCTCACTGAAGGCCTTCCTCTCTTTCGTCGACCCTCTACCTTACCAAGCATGACATCCTTCTCCAGGGAATGGTCCCTTCTGACAACATGATCAAAGTAGGTGAGGCGAAGTCTGGCCATTCTCGCTTCCAAGGAGCATTCCAGCTGCACTTCTTCCAGGACAGATTTGTTAGTCCTTTTAGTCATCCACAGTACTTTCAGTATTCTTTGCCAACACCACAACTTAAAAGTATCAACTCTTCTTCCATTTTCCTTATTCATTGTCCAGCTCTCACATACATACAAGGCAATTGAAAATATCATGGCTTGTGTCAGGCACACCTTAGTCCTCAAGGAGACATCCTTGTTTCTCAGCATTTGAAAGAGTTCCTTCATGGCCAACCTGCCCAGTGCTACACTTCGTCTAATGCCCTGACTGCTGCTTCCATTGGCATTGATTGTACAACCAAGCAATGTGAATTCTTGTCTTTGATTGTAGAATCAAGTAATATGAAGTCCTTGACAACTTCAATCTTTTCTCCATTTATCATGATGCTGCCCATCAGTCCAGTTGTGAAGATTTTTGTTTTCTTTACATTGAGTTGTAATCCATACTGTAAACTGTAGTCTTTAATTTTTATCAGTAAGTGGTTTCAAGTCATCCTCACTTTCAGCAAGCAAAGTTGTGTTGTCTGCATATCACAGGTTGTTAATAAGCCTTCCTCCAATCCTAATGCCACATTCTTCTTCATATAGTTCAGCTTCTCATATTATTTGCTCAGCATACAGATTGAATAAGTATGGTGAAAGGATGCAACCCTGAGGTACTCCCTTCCTGATTTTAAACTATTGGGCAATCTACTTCCTTAGTGACACTGTCTAGGAAACCCAAGGAGGGGTCACTATGAGTTGGATCTGACGCAACAGTAGTGAGTTTGGTTTGGTTTGGTTAAGTATCCCCTTGTTGTGTTTGAACGACATCCTCCTTGTCTTCTGGCAGACAAGGATATATTCAGTATTCTTCATCACCATCATAATTCAAATGCATCAATTCTCCAGTCTTCCTTATTCATTGCCCAGCTCTTACATGCATATGAAGTGATTGAAATGCCATGTCTTGGGTCAGGTGCACCTTAGTGCTTAACATGACATTAGCTTTTTAACACTTTTAAGAGATCATCTGTAGTAGATTTGTCTAATGCAATACATTGTTTGGTTTCTTGACTGCTGCTTTCATGGGCATTGATTATGGATTCCAGTAAAATAAATCCTTGACATCTTCAATCCTTTCTCTATTTATCATGGTGTTGCTTGTTGGTCCTGTTGTGAGGATTTTAGTTTTCTTTATTTTGAGATGAAATCCATACTAGGGCTACAATCTTTTGTCTTCATCAGTAAGTGTTTCAAGTCTTCCTCACTTCCAGTAAGCAAGGTTGTATGATCTGCATGTCACAGGTTGTTAATGAGTCTTCCTCCAATCCTGATACTGTGTTCTTCTTCTTATAATCCAGCTTCTTGGATTATTTGCTCAGCGTAGAAATTGAATAAGCATGGTGAAAAGATAGAGCACTGATGCACATAGCTTTCCTGATTTTAAACCCTTTTTCTGTTTGAACAATTGCTTCTTGGTCTATGCTCACGTTCCATGTGAGCACAATTAGTGTTGTGGATTTCCTGTTTTTTGCAATGTTACCCATAATTTGTTATGGTCCACACAATTGAGTGCCTTTTCATAGTCAATTAAACACAGGCAAACATCTTTTTGTTTTCTTTTTCAGCCAAGATTCATCTGACATCAATAATGATATTCCTCATTCCACATGCTCTTCTGAATCTAGCCTGAATTTCTAACAATTCCTTGTCAATGTGCAATTGCAGCTGTTTTTGAATTACTTTAGCAAAATTTTACTTGTGTTGTGGTATTAATGATGTTGTTCAATAATTTCCACATTCTGTTGGATCACTTTTCTTTGGAATGGGCATAAATATTGATCTCTTCTAGTCAGTTACCCAGGCAGCTTATTCCAAATTTCTTAGCATAGATAAGTGAGTGTTTCCACTGTTGCATCCATTTGTTGAAACATCTCAGTGTGTATTCTGTCAATTCCTGGAGCCCTGTTTTTTTTTTTTTTTTTGCCACTTTCTTCAGTGAAGCTTAGAGTTCTTCCTTCAATACCATCATTTCTTGATCATATGCTACCTTCTGAAGCATTTGAATATCAACCAATTCTTCTGGATATAGTGACTCTGTTAATTCCTCCATCTTCTTTTGACATTTCCTGTGTTGTTCAATATTTTGTCCATAGAATCCTTCAATATTGCAATTCAAAGGCTGAATTTTTCTTTATTTCTTTCAGCTTGAAAAATACTAAGTGTTTTCTCCCTTCTGGTTTTCTAACTCCGGTTCTTTGCATATTTTATTATGATTCTTTATTTTGTCTTCTTTAGCTGCCCTTTAAAATCTTCAGTCAGCCTGTTTTTGTTGTTATGTGCTGTCAGGTCGGTCCCCACTCATAGCGACCCCTCCTTGGCTTTCCGAGGCGATATCACTACGGAAGTAGATGCCCAACCTTCCTTCAGAGGAGTGGCTGGTGGGTTTGAACTGCCAGCCTTCTGGTTAGCAGTGAAGTGCCTTAGGCACTGTGCTACCAGAGCTCCTAGTGACCCCTATATAGATTATATTGGGCTCAAAAAAATATGATATTCATACTAGTAACTAATCAATGTTCATAATGATTATAATAAGTAATAATTAATAAGTGTATACCATGTGCCAGCCTCTGTCCTCACTATTGTATACGTAAACTCATTTAAGTTTCACACAAACTTATGATATAGGTACTGGTGTTGTTATGTTGTTATGTGCCATCGAGTTAGACCCGACTCATAGTGACCCCTCCTTGGGTTTCTGAGGCAGTTATCACTATGGAAATAGATTGCCCCATCTTCCTTCTGAGGAGTGGCTGGTGG
>NW_006921886.1:4274770-4279817 GCF_000298275.1 Orycteropus afer afer
TCTTCACCCAAATCAAAACTTATCTCTATCTATCTAACAGTATTCCCTACCCTACCCTCCCACCCCTTGTAACCAACAAAAAAATGATCTTCCATAGATAAACATTTCCTTGACTATTACAATAATGGACTAATACAATATTTGTCCTTTTGTGATTGACTTATTTCACTCAGCATAATGTCCTTTAATTTCATCCACGTTATGTGGTGTTTTGCAGATTCTACATTATTCTTTAGAGTTGCATAGTATTCCTTTGTGTGTATGTACCATAGTTTGTTTATCCATTCCTCAGTTGATGGACACCTAGGTGAGAGTGGTAAATTCTTGAAAAAAATAATATTCATAACTTAATACTAAATCTAAAATAAGACATTGCAAAATTGAGACTTTGTAGGCAGTCCCCAAATGTGTTTTGTTTTATCCTCTTTTGTTTAGTGCGAAGATTTTAATTCACAGCTTGGTTTTGAGAGTCAAAGAAGACAATGGACATGGGATCACCCTAGCTCTCTATTTCTCACTATGCAAAATACTGCTTTACTCATATTATTGTTGTTGTTATGTGCTGTCGAGTCAGACACGACTCATGGTGACCCCTACTTGGGTTTCTGAGGCAGTATCACATATATCTAGAAATTTCAAAAATGCTTTTATGCCTTAATTTGTCTGAACATGTCCCTAGTGCTATAAATACAGTGTCTATTTGGACTTATTTCCCACATTCCTCTCATCCAAATTCTTTAATTTATTGATTCACCAGATGAATGTCAGATGTTGGTAGTTAAGAAGAAAATGGTGGAAGACACAGTGAAAGTCTTCAGGAAAATTTTGTTTAAGTTATAGATGATGACTGAATGATACATTAAGGCTAAAATTATGTAGCATTTATTTAAAAAAAAAGCAATAAGGTATACATGAGTGTTGCAAGAAGGGATGTGAGATTCAATTAACAAAAGTCACCTCTTCTAATGATGGTGATACTGAAGTCAGTTAAGAGACTGTTGTGCCAACCCAGGGAGTTGTGCCAGTGACTAGGACAAGAGCAATGGCAAAGGAGATGTGATCATTTTTAGAATTTTATGAGGTGTAGTCAATTGGATTCAGAGAGTAATTTAGTATTGTGGGATAAAAATATTTTCTAATTTTATGTGATGGGCAAATAGGTAAATGATAGAGCCAAGTTTTCCAGTACACTTTTTTTTTTTTATTTGAGTTTGAGGTGGGACAGTCAAAGGTAGGAGTTCAGAATATATATTATTCATTATGAAATTATTCAAGGAAAGAGAGCAGGCTGAGAAGTAAGTTGGACAAAGATTGGGATACTGAGAAACATGAACCTATAAGAAATCAACAAAAGAATCAAAGCCCTCAAAGCAGAATGAGGAAAATCAAAGAAACTGGAAGATAGTTATTGAATTATGATGGCAACGTGATCCAAGGGACTAAACTAACCAAAAAATTACTGAACGAAAGTAGAATAACAACTTGAATTAAGACTTTTATATCTATCTATCTATCTATCTATCTATCAATCTATCACATCTTTGGATTCCTTGGTATCTGATCAACTGACCTGACCTTTTTATATTTCCTTCTTTATAAAAGGAACAAATGCTTATTTAGATAGAGATGTTCTTAGGATCAAACAGAATCCAGCTGTGTATCACTGAGTTTATGTCCTCATAGAACCTGGTTGTGTTTGGGCTGCCCTCAGATGATTTCTTGGGTTGTTGCTACAGATGATTGATTATTCTGACTTTTCAGTCTTCCTAATTTTATTTTCAGAGAATATGTTTGATTCTTTATATAAGCCAAATTACTGCCAATGCACACTACCCGTTTAGTACTTGATTTATAAATCTTTTATTTTTAAGATAGTCATCATAAACAGAAAAAACAATTGCATTTGATCTTTATTATTCTAGTTTGAACTTTAAGTTGTCTTAATTCCAGTCCTTCTTGAGTGCATTGAAGTTTTTATAAATTGTGTGTGTATATGTGTGTGTGTGTATAGAGTGGTTATGTAAAGATTACAGCCTTGGAAACCCTTTGGGGCAGCTCTGCTCTGTCCTATAGAGTTACTGTGAATTGAAATCTGCACCCACCAGCCACTCCTAGGAAGGAAGATGGGGCAATCTACTTCTGTAGTGATTCTGCCTCGGAAACCCAAGGAGGGGTCGCTATGAGTCAAGTCTGACTCGATGGCACATAACAACAACAACAACAACAGTGGTTACAAGTGTTTGGCTTTTTGGTATGGCTGTTACTCGGTGCTATTGCATTGATTTGGACTCATAATGACCCCATCTGACAGAGTAGGACAGCCTTGTAGGTTTTTCTAGGCTGTAATTTTTACAGAAGCAGAGTGCCAAGTCTTTCTCCCATGGACCACTTGGTAGGTTCAGACTGCCATCTTTCTAGGTAACAGCCAAGCTCCATTGCTCTTGCTCCATTGCTCTTGCCCTCTCTTTCTCCCTTAAAAAAACAAACAAACAAACAAAAAAAACACCTCACTGCCATCAAGTCGATTCCACTCATAGGGACCCCTCCTTGGGTTTCTGAGGCAGTATCTCTATGGAAGTAGATTGCCCCATCTTTCTTCTGAGGAGCGGCTCCTGTGTTTGAACCACCAGCCTTCTGGTTAGCAGTCAAATGCCTTAGGCACTATGCCTATACACACACACACACACACACACACACACGCATATATAAATTATTATGTGTCCATTAGGTTTCAGTAAATTAATTACTCTGCCCCACAATTGTGGAAAAACCCATTTTCTAGATAGCTGTGCCTTTTATTTGATAAGCTGATATTCTAATTTTGGTCCATGGATCTTTGTGAACTTGGTTGAAGTAAATCTATCTGCTCTAAGAGAGAAGCCTGCTCTTGGCACGCTGCAAAAATTCTGACCCACATCAAAGGATCAGATCCTGCATAAGGTATATCTACCAGAAGAAAGCCTTCTTGGAGAAGGTCATTTCTTGATATCCTGTAAATGATTTTTCTCTGGTGACCAACATGGTTGCCATGTACTTTTCTCTTCAAACACCCAGAGCTGTTTTGAATGGTGAAATTTTCTCTCTCATGGGAAATTTATTTAACTAAATATTTAAACAGACAATATTGCTATGAATGATTCTAATAGCACTGACTTTTTATTTTATTTAACTTTTAGGTAAAAGATAATATTTTTCATTAAAATGCAGCTGAAAATATGTTTAGAGTTGGATTGTTATTGTTGGTGTTATGGAGTCAGTTCTGCTCACAGTGACCCCTTGTACAGTACAATAAAGCACTGTGGAGTGCTGTGCAGTCCTCACAATTGTTGCTATGCTTGAGGCTGTTGTCACAGTCACTGTTTATCCATTTTGTTGAGGGTTTTCCCCTTTTTTCCTGACCCTATACTTTAGCAAGCATGATATCTTTTCTCCAGGGACTGGTCCCTCCTGACCAAAGTATGTGAGATGAGTCTGGCCATTCTTGCCTCTAAGAAGCATTCTGGCTGTACTTCTTCCAAGACAGATTGGTTTGCTCTTCCAGCAGACTATGGTATGTTCAATATTCTTTGTGAATACCACAATTCAAATGCATCATTTCTTCTTCGATCTTCCTTATTTATTGTCCAGCTTTCACGTGCATACAAGACTATTGAAAATACTATGGCTTGGGTCAGGCACACTTTAGACTTCAAAGTGCCATCTTTGTTCTTCAACACTTTAAAGAGATCTTTTGCAGCAGATTTTCCCAGCACAATACAATGTCTGATTTCTTGACTGCTGCTTCCATGGGTTTGATTGTGGATCCAAGTAATATGAAAATATTTGACAACTTCAATCTTTTCTTCATTTATCATGATGCTGCTTATTGGTCCAGTTGTAAGGATTTTCATTTTCTTTTTGTTCAAGTATGATCCATACTGCAGGCCGTAGTCTTCAATCTTCATCAGTAAGTGCTTTAAGTCATCTTCACTTCCAGCAAGCAAGGTTTTATCATCTGCATATCACAAGTTGTTAATGAGTCTTCCTCCAATCCTGATGCCACATTCTTCTTCATGTAGCTCAGCTTCTCAGATTATTTGCTCAGAATAAAAATTAAGTAAGTATGGTAAATGTGAAGTAAGAAAGATGAAACCTTTCCTTATTTCAAACCATGAAGAATCCCCTTGTTCTTTTTGAATGACTACCTTTTGGTCTACGTACAGTTTACTGATCAGCACAATTAAGTGTCCTGGAATTTCCATTATTCTCAATGCTATCCATAATTTGTTATGATCCACATAGTTGGATGCCTTTGTATAGTCAAAGTTAGAAAGGTTATTCTAATTTTTTTAAAGGGCACATATTCTATTTTCCTGGGAGACAATAACTTTATTTAGTTATTTATATCAGCATAACTGCTAACACCTAACCCTAAAAGTTCACTTTAAGTGTTTGAGCTATCTATTGCAAGAGTAAACAAGCAGAGGGTTATGGTAGAATTGAAAATAATGGGAAACTTATCATGGACCAGAAAATCATTCATATACCCAAAGCTCAGCTAAGGGTGGAGTAGGTGAAATTGCTTTTTCAAAGAAGGCCAGCATGTTCCCTACCTTCTTTAAAACACTCTTCATTGTAGAATAGGATTTATGATAAGTGGTCCTCCTTTCAATCTCTACAGTTTAATTTTAAAATTAGAATATGCAGAAAGCCTAAGTCTGCAACATGATATTCTAGCTTGAAACTTAATTTGAAAATCAGCTTCCAAATACCTCCATTTAAAATTTTTTTAAATTTATTTTCATGAGAGACTAAGTCTCAAGTCAAACATCATTGAGATGTTATTATGGAGTCATTTTTGAATGAAAGAGCAGATGCATTATGTTAGCATTCAAGTCAACTGAATATGCTACTATCTGATTTGTTTTGCTTTTAAATCATTTATATTTTCTATCATACTTATTTCATTCACTACACCACCAGAGCTCCCATTTGTTTTTTTTTTTTTTTTTTGTCTTACTTATTTTTTTTTGTTAGGATTTGGGTGAAGATTTACAGAGTAAATTCA
>NW_006921886.1:4287464-4296379 GCF_000298275.1 Orycteropus afer afer
TCTTCTGTGTCTGTGTTAATTGGTTTCCCTTTTCTTTGTTGAAGAGGGTCTGTGCAATCCTTCTGCCTAGTCCGCCATCTTGCCCCGCCTCCCCATTTGTTTTAACATACTTATTTCATAGACCTCTCTGAAGCTTCATCTTTATCATTGATTGGACATACTGTGTTCAAATGAAACTCTCCAGGAAAATTTAAACACACAAGCAGAGTTCATTTTTTTTCAAAAAAGAGGTAAAAGCATGTCCTCATACTTGCTCCTGAGATGTTAATAGTTCAGTCCAATAAAAATTAGAATTTACATGAATTGATTCTGCAGTATGAGAAGTATGTATATCAAACTACAGTTCCTGTGGATATATGGAAATAATTAAATATTCTGTTTATTTGAATTCTTGTTTCTTTAAATACATTTTTAGAATGGCTGGAGGAAAACACTGAAATGAATAATGGAAGCTGAAGTTTAGATGACCCTGTCTCAATCATTTTAAAAAATAAAGTACTCGTATAACTTTAAGGGAAAAAGACCTGTGAATCCTTATAACAGTGTTTAACTTATTTATTTTACATGTATGCCCCCCTCAAAAAAATCTAATTAAAAAGGAAATTAGAAAAGGGTTTCCTATAATAGACATACAGTACATTAAAGAGTATCATACTTTTTTGTTATTTTTATTATGTAGATGCAATGATAGTCACAAATTAGTTAATAATTGAAATTCCTTGATTTATTTTGTATAATTCTATAATTTCTCAAAGGCACTCTCAGCAAAGTATCATTATTACTTTGTTAAACACTACTTTTGCCTACTTGAGCTTAACAAACAAATCTAATGGTATGAAGGAATTTAATTTCAGAGTTGAATGACAATTTGTTAGGCACTGTTAATTCACATAATTCAAAGTTAATTATGTTTGCAATATTAAGAGTGTGGTAATTTTGTTCTGTTGAGCTATAGCTTTTATAAAATTTATATTCTGATTAAGCAAACCTGATTGACAAGAATATATCACAATTTGTAATATTTATCGGAGCTGTTTTGTGTGTACATGTATATGTCTAGTCAGATTATGCTTTAGACTCTAATTCATTCACACTTGGTGGACTCTGTATTTACTTCCTGAAGACTCTCTCATGTTTCCTTATTGAGAACAAGTTCATTCTTTGGTTGTTATTCAAGCTGAAATTCTCAAACACCGTGTTGCTATTGTTGCTTTTGTTGCTTTTCTTGTTGTTAAAAGTTGGCATTTTACCTTTTCTGGCTGAAGCTTTATTAGACCATTGGAAGGCCAAATATGTAATAAGTTACATTTTTTAAGAATATTGAAAATGGCTTTGTTGTTCCATCTAAAATGTAAATTTGTGTTTCTACTCTTTTGCAATATTTTCTCTCCTAGTCAAGCTTTAAGGGTGATCTGGTAGCATAGTGGTTAATGGATTTGGCTGCTAAGCAAAAAGTTGGTGGTTCAAACCCATCAGCTACTCTAAAGAAGAAAGATGAGGCAGTCTGCTTTCATAAAGATTTATAGCCATGGAAACCCATTGAATGTCACTATGAGTCTGAATCTATTTGATGGCAGTGAGGTTATTATTTATTTATTTTTTTAAAATGAAGCTTTAAATAGGAATGGAAACTATTACTTTTGGTATTCCATGAATGGAGACTTAAATCATTTCAGCTTTCAGGAATCAATAACAGACAGCGTATCATATCTATTACCTTTTCAAAGAGGACCCAGTAAAAAGAGTCTGGAAACTTGTTGGCATAACACTGAATTTTCAATGATCCGAGTCTTGGGATGTGTTAAATAAGAGAAGCAAACAAAACCGAGAATAAACTTTAAATAGTAGGTTTCTCATGAGTACAAATTTGTGGATATTGTTGCCCTGAGCCATCAGTGAAATTGCAAATGGTTTATAAATTCCAGGTAATTTTTCAAATCTCTTTGTTCATTCTGACCATCATTTATCTCTATAAACAGAACTGCCAATTTTTAAGCAGTTAGACTTTTTTCATTAATATCTTTCCAATCTTTACACCTTATCTGGATTCCCACTTACTCCAATTCAGAGCTCCTATAATTCATGGCATTTCTTTAAAATGGTACTTTTAGCTGTACAACAAAAGCAACCATTTTTTACTTGAGTAGCCTTGTCTACAGAATAGAATGAAATTCATAATTACAGTTTCTTTACAGACTGTGCACTAACTATATGCTACTCCAAAATTTAATTTATTTATTAGAATGTGTGGAATTATCTTTACTTAGGTTACTTGTGCTCATGTATGCTGTCTGTTTTAATAAGAGAGTGACCAAATTTTTCTCAAAATAGAGAGTAAAACTTTTCTTGATGAAATGCTTGTATTTTTAATTTGGTTTATATCTGAGACTTAACTGCTTTCCAGTAAGTCTTCTGGTTAAATGTGTTTGAGGTTTTATTTGCATTCTTTTCATATTGATTAACTAGTTTTGAAGGTTAGAGAAAGATGATGAAGTAAATATCTTGCAATTGGAAACTTCCTACAAATGAAAAAGTACATTTTTGTTTCCTAAATGATGCACCTTGATTTACCACTTCCTGTCTCTTTCCTCTTGGTTGTCTTAGTCAGAAACCATTCTTCCTCAGGGCCACAGACCATCCAGCAGATGCAGGCATTCAGGTAGCAAAGCTAATTTCTTGAACTTGACATTTTTCACTAATGAATCTTGTATTTGCTGAAGTAAAATTCAAGGAAGGCCTGAATTTCTTCTGACAGGATGAACTTCTCTAGTTCAAGATCAAAGTTGTTGCTGATTAAATACTAGAACTCTTCTAGTGTGGAACACACTGCACTTGAAAAAAGTTGTCCCTTTGAATAGAAACCAAGGTTCTTTTGAGAATTTAAGATACCAAGAAGGAGCTCTGGTGGTGTAGTGCCTATGGCATTTGTCTGCTAACTAGAAGGCTGGCAGTTCAAACCCACCAGCCACTCCTTGGAAGGAAGAATGAGCAATCTACTTCTGTAAAAATTTACTGCCTAAGAAATCCAAAGGGGGTTGATATGAGTCGGAATCAACTTGATGGCAGTGAGTTTGTTTTTTTTTTGTTTGTTTGTTTGTTTGAAGAATGGCTGATGGTGAGGAAGAAAATTGATTTAACAAGTGTATTAAAATTTCAAATATAAATTAGTGAGAGAAAATTATTTCAGATGAAAAAGTCTAATGTCTGAATTATAGAATGATGGATGTGAAATGGATCTTATTATTTAATCCCATAGTTGATTTTATTGAGGAAACTAAGGCCCTGAGAGATGAAGGGAGTCAATCAAAACTTTTATATTCTTTCTGAAACTCTACAGAAATTGAATTCTTGAAGGTGAGAGTATCACTCTTCCTTGCTTTTACTAAAAATTTCTATTTTTGGAAGTGTTAAAATGCTTTTATTTCTCCTGTTTTGTAATCTAAGTGAAACCCTAATTTTTATTGTGTAAAATGTTCTCATTGAAATAAAACCCTGTAATAAGTATGTTGTTGTTGTTGTTGTTGTTATGTGCCATTAAGTCAGACCCGACTCGTAGCAACCCCTCCTTGAGTTTCCAAGGAGTATCACTATGGAAGTAGATTGTCCCATAATTATATTAAACCTAAAATAACAATAATAAATTAATACTGACTTTCTTGCACCTCTAATTTTTCTTGCATAGACTGCTGCAAGAAAAAGAGAGTCCCAGTCCCTTTTGTACTTTTGAAAAAGAGTTTCTATTAATGATGTTCTAAAATTCTTGACCCTTATCTTCAAATCTACTCTAGTTAAAACAATGCTATGAGTTTTGAATGTTCTCAATTCATAGACATGTCTTTTCTGAGTGTTTGGAATCTTTTCCTACATGAAGCTCTGTTCCTCAGTGAATTTGGACTACCTTCAACATATGAACAACATAATTGGTTCCTGGGTCTTTAAAGCCAATACAACTTTATAACATCCAAAGACATTTTCTGAGCTGAAACACTATCAGTCATTAATCGAACTTTATAAGTAGGCACTATGTACATATCAGAAAATTGATTAAACCATACTTACCAAATTTTTCTAGAGCTTACCTGTAGATAGATAGATTAGATAGATAGATAGATATTTGGGAAATATGCATATTTTCCAAATATCTATCTGTCTATCTATTAATCCATCCATCCATCCATCATCTCTCACTCTCTCTTTCTCTATTTTCCAAATGATTTGCTTGAGGTTAGAAATCTTAGGGAGAATAGTGACATTATATAATTTAAAAGTATATAAGTCTAATTAAAAAAAAAAAAAAAAAAAACCTCACTGCTTTCGATTTGAACTGGACTCATAGCAACCCCTCCTTGGTTTTCCGAAGTGGTATCACTATAGAAGTAGATTACCGAACCTTCCTTCCGAGGAGTGGCTGGTAGGTTTGAATGGCCAGCCTTCTGGTTAGCAGTAAAATGCCTTAGGCTACCAGTGTTACCAGAGCTCCTAATTTTAATTTATCTAATTGAAAAAGTAACATAAAAAAAAAAAAAAGAATCACCACTTAGGCATTTAGAAACAAAAGGAGATTCTTTTTTCTTTTTGTTTTTCAGCTGTCTACCTATGTATCTACGTAGATACATAGGTATCTATGTTTGTTATCACTGATAATGCAGTATTCTATATGTAAAAGTGTTTATCGTTGTCGTCTGTACCTCTTGTGCACCTCTCAGTGTCTTCCTTGTCCTTAGTGTTATTTTGTTGGCCTCTCACTTTTGGTATATTGCCTTTCCCTTCACCCAAATCAATACTTGTCTCTTACCTAACTAACAAAAGGAGACTCTTAAGCCCCTAAAATGTGGCTTCCATAAAGTGACAGAGCCCTGTTTTTATGCATAGAGTGTATAGACACACATATTTTTCCTGTAAGTAAAATTATATGCCTTACTCAGTGAAGGTAAGATTTTGGAAGTTCTAAAATTAACACATTCCTTGAAAATGGCTACAGGAAGGAAAGCTACTACATCCTATTTGTTTTATTTGTTTGCCTTATTTAGATCTTGTCCTGGGTCATCATTAAGCAAGTCTAACCTGATCAGCCAGCTGGTGATAATTAAGTTCTACTTCACCATTGGCATTGCAGATGGCAGCTGTTACCCTAGTCATCCATAATGAAAACTATAAAGGATGGCAAAAAGCCTTCCTAGATCAATTATAAAATAAATTTATTTTCCTCTTATTGTCTTCAGAGGAAAAGAAATCAACTCAAAAAGCCAACAACTTTCATTTTCCAAAATTAAATATTTAGAGGAAATTCACCCAAGAAATAGATTCTGGATATGTTCCTGAAGTTAGAATGTACCTTTTTTCAAAAGCGCAGAATTAAATGCATGTTTTTCAGCTTATTTGGGAGATCTAGTGGCATAGTGCCTAAGGCATTTGACTGCTAACCCGAAGACTGGCGGTTTAAACCCACCAGCCACTCCTCAGAAGGAAGGTTGGGCTATCTACTTCCATAGTGATACTGCCTTGGAAACCCAAGGAGGGGTCTCTATGAGTCAGATTCGACTTGACGGCAATGAGTTTGGTTTGGTTTAGAACAATAGTTTGCTATTTCTTTGAGGCTTTTGCATACCACATAACAGACTCTCTTTCAAATGTTTATTATCATCATTATTATTACTATTTGGAGCCCTGCTGGCACAGTAGTTAAATGCTTATCTGCTAACTGAAAGGTCAGTGGTTCAAACTCACTAGCTGCTCCCTGGGAGAAACACGTGGCAGTCTGCTTCTGTAGAGCTTGCAGCCTTGGAAACCCAATGAACCAGTTGTATTCTGCCCTATAGGGTCACTATGAGTAGGAAACAACTTGATGGACACAACAACAATGACAAAAATATACTATTTGCCATCATATCAGAAACCTGTTAAGCTTCTACATGTCAGGAAATGCAACAAAAAGCCACCGGCATCTAGAAATCTGGGAACAGAACACTCAGGTAAGAGTATTTTCTTCCTAAGCAGCATTAGTATTGACGTTATGCGGGGCGAAGATTGCTTGTTTACTTTGGTGATACAAATGCAATACATGCAGGGGTATTACTCAGTCATGGACCAATTAGGCAGCAGCTGGAATCAGTGGAGGTTGTTCAGACCAAAGTGCTGCGAATCTGTTGAAGCCATGCTGTTCCAGAAACTCCAGCAAGACAGCCTCCTCAGAGAAAATCCTTCTCCCCTAACCCGCCCCATTCTTTCAAACTGAAGTGGAGTTTCTGTGGAATTTCCCCCTGCAGTACAATTACAGAGTTTCATATTGAAAGTATTTGACTATAATAACAGCAACAGCAGCCTCAGCAGTTAGATAATGGTCTGAAATTTGAGAGCGGGAAATGTTTTTCTAGCAATGGATGATAATGGATAATAAACAGTGGCTTTAGATTATATGAGACTGCTAGGGATCAATATTCTAAAATGCTTCTTAGCTTAGATGCTGTTTTTATTGATAGAATGAGCTTCAGTGTTTGTGTCAGTAGCAACAAGAACAGCAGATTGCAGATGTGCAAAACTGATTAAGGAAATTGGAGGGTTTCAACTCTTCAAATTTCATACTGCAACATGCAATGGAAATGTCTAAAAGACCCAGAAGGCATAAATTTGATTAAAATACTTCTAATGAGTAATTCTACAGACAACGATGAATTAGAAACTGTGAATTAAACTTATGCTAAACTGCAGTAGAATATTTTACGGAACTTTCAAATCTCTGCCTTTTTATTTTCCAACTTATCCATTATATATAAGTGTTTCAGCTGTGTCTAATTTTTAGCAACCTAGGCTGCGTTTATGTTTTTTTTCTTTTTAAGTTTATGAAATCATGGTAGCAATTTGAAGAGTTACAATTTCTGGTAAAAGACAGAAAATTTAAAAAAACGTTATGATGGATTAACATACATTTTATCAGGGGACTGTATTTTATTACACAACATAATTGAAAGCAGTGCAGTTCCTGACCCAATTAAGAACTTTTTTTTTTTTTTTTTTTCTGGTATCACATCACTTTTTAAGCTCACCACGCTGATCAATGTATGTCCTGTATTAGGCTGATACTTTTTTTTTAAACACTGTGCTGCCTTTTATTTTAAAGTTTTTTATTTTGGTGGGAACTGGGAAATGGGAACATAAAATATTCAGCAAATGTAATGGTCTCCATAGTCATAATAATAAGAAATAATACAGGGAGGTACTGGAAGTCAATACCAAGACTGTTGAATATTTATTTATTTATTTATTTATTGTTGAATTCACCTGTTACTCTCCTTTACGTCTAATTCTTTCTCCTCTGTTTTTTTTTTTTTTCCTTCTTTTTAATTCTTCTGAAATAATGTGAGCAATGAAGACAATTTAGCAGGTCAAGTTCCAAGACCCCAGTCCCATGGACCTTCTCCAAGAAAGTGGCCGTGTATCAGACTCTGACACTTTGCAAAGGTCCTTAGAAGATGCTACCAAAGAGTCTCTGCCTGGGCTTCTCTATGTGTGGGTGCTCACCTTTCAGGGCTGGAGCCTTGCTCCATTGCTATATAATAGCACACCTACACTTACATTCCTGCTGTCAGACCAAAGGCTGCAATGCCAAACCACGTCCTCAAGAAACCTGAACGCTGTTCCAGCAATGAACCTGCTTATTCTTTGTCTTCTGTGTATAGAGATGTAAACCACAAAGAGGTGAGAGTTAATAAAGTAGCATCTTAGGTCATGAGATAGGTTTTCAAACTGCAGTCAAACTCACCAGAGAGGATGTGCTGTGCATATAGCCACTTACTGCGGTGTGTTAGGAGAGCAACAGTGTACAGATGGTCTTATTTATAAAATAAAATAAAAAAACCTTAATAATTTCTTGTTGAATGTGATAATGAGGTTCCAGCAAACTGTATGACTGGTATTGCTTTAGAAGCTTGAGAATTTTAAAACTAAAGCATTTGATAGATGACAAGTATCTACTCTCCATCTTATTTCAGGATTTAAGAAAATACCATCAGCATTAGCTTGTGAACTATGGTGTTTTTCTAATATTATTGATTTATTCTAAACTTCTGAGATTATAGTTTATATAATTTGAAAATAGAGATAATAGCACTCATCTCATATGGATTTGGGGAATTAATTGAGTTAATCATTTACAGCACTGAGAACATTGTATGACACAGTAAGTGTTCACAAAGTGTAAGCTATTACTCTTATTATGACCTATGGGTTCATAATCTTACGTGCAGAGGAACTTACATGATTGATTGATTGATTGATAAAAACCTTTTAAGGTGAATAACATTATATTAAGAACACCATAATAATCACTAAAATATGTATTTTAGTGTCCACAATGTACTCAAAACAACAAAAAAATGCTGGCATCAAATCAATTTTGACTCATAGCCACCCTGTAGGACAGAGTAGAATGCCCATAGGATTTCCAAAGCTGTAATCTTTACAGGAGCGGAATGTCACATCTTTCTCACACAGAGTACCTGATAGGTTTGAACCACTGAACATTCTGGTTGATAGTCTAGTGCTTTAACCACTGTACCACCAGGACTCCTGTCTTTAATGTGCAAGATACATAAATTCACCCCTGTATAATTATCTTTTAAAAAGTTTTGCACATACATTTACATGTATTACTTCTTACTATTCCTTATCACCCTTAGGATACTGGGTTTCAAATAGAACATTTTTATCACTACTTCACATGTTTATTATTTCATTCAATAGATGTTGGTAATCTCATGAAATAGGAGCTCAAACTAGAAATAATTTCAATTAGGGAAAAATGAAATCATATTTTTTGCATCTGAGTCATGACCAATACATTATTACTATTTTATTATTATAGCTTTTGTCATTATAATTCAACTATTAATGAAACTTTTGAAGTCTCTGAATGTGGT